>NC_051228.1:2798054-2813054 GCF_015220715.1 Pygocentrus nattereri
AGCCAGTTAGAGCGACTCACGACTAGAGAAACGCTCAGAGTGAACCGTTTAGCCAGTTAGAGCGGCTCACGACTAGAGAAACGCTCAGAGTGAACCGTTTAGCCAGTTAGAGCGACTCACGACTAGAGAAACGCTCAGAGTGAAGCGTTCAGCCAGTTAGAGCGGCTCACGACTAGAGAAACGCTCAGAGTGAACCGTTTAGCCAGTTAGAGCGACTCACGACTAGAGAAAGGCTCAGAGTGAACCGTTTAGCCAGTTAGAGCGACTCACGACTAGAGAAAGGCTCAGAGTGAACCGTTTAGCCAGTTAGAGCGACTCACGACTAGAGAAACGCTCAGAGTGAACCGTTTAGCCAGTTAGAGCGGCTCACGACTAGAGAAACACTCAGAGTGAACCGTTTAGCCAGTTAGAGCGACTCACGACTAGAGAAACGCTCAGAGTGAAGCGTTCAGCCAGTTAGAGCGGCTCACGACTAGAGAAACGCTCAGAGTGAACCGTTTAGCCAGTTAGAGCGACTCACGACTAGAGAAAGGCTCAGAGTGAACCGTTTAGCCAGTTAGAGAGACTCACGACTAGAGAAACGCTCAGAGTGAACCGTTTAGCCAGTTAGAGCGACTCACGACTAGAGAAACGCTCAGAGTGAACCGTTTAGCCAGTTAGAGCGACTCACGACTAGAGAAACGCTCAGAGTGAAGCGTTTAGCCAGTTAGAGCGGCTGGACAGACGCCGTTGTCTGTGTTTTTTCCTGTTTTTCTTACTGTAATAAAACTGAAGCTGTGAGAACGGCGTAGCGTAAACCTGCGTGTAGCTTTGTGTGAGTGATTATTTACGATTTTGTGGCTCTGTCATTGAGTTTGGTGCTGAATGCTGATGCGTTTCAGGATTATGTGTGAAATCAAAGCCATTTTAGTGCCAACAAAGGCAGTTTTTCACGTCAGCTTGAGATGTGAAGGCAAGGCTTCAGCTGAAGTGTCTGAGAAGTCCCCACATTCTGAGTAATGATGAGAGCCGTTAGTCTAATTAGTCGTTTCAGAGCGTCCGTTACGCTGAACCCACAGTCACGTGTCCTGTTAGAAGTGTCCGGCGTCTGGCCGGGCCTGAAACATCAACAACAGAAACAATGACGACAATAAAAGTGTTCTGCACTGTTGTTCTTCGCTTGTGGTAACGTAATGCACACGAGTCATAAACCATACCAGCGATGCAGTTTCGGCCTCAGCTGTCTTTCCTTTTTGGTACAGAATAAACCAAAAAATCGGGGTCAGTTAATGTCAGGGACGCGAGTGTCCGAGACTCTATTTATAGAGCGTTTTTCACAGCAGTGTTTACTGTCGGCATTTCGACATGCTTGCATTCCATCAGGCAGACATGAACTTCTCTCCTCAACCCTTATTACAGAGCAGGCTGTACCCCATCACACCGAGTTACACTCCCACTCTCACTACACGCGGCTCTGTTGTGGGAATTATAATCTGTTTTCGGGCTCTATTACGCTGACCTGACTCAGAGTAGCCAGACGTCTTCATGACTCCGACGCTTTTGTGAAGATTATTGTGTCAGTGTTCAGTCGTATGAAGCTCATCCTCGCCCTGAAGTCTATCACATTCTCATATTTTACATACGTGAGAAAATGTGCCATGTGAGGCGGCTACAGTTCGCACTTACAATGCGCCTCAAATTATCGATCAGTTTACTAAAGCCAGGGTTACACTACACGACTTTTACCCCGATTTTAGCCCCATAGAGTCTGAGCTGGTCGGCAGATCTTTGGGTCAGTCAGAGAGGGAATCGAGTCGTGTGTGAGGGGCGTAGGCTCAGATTTTTGGCCATCTGATTTAGAAAATAACTCTAAACAAAACACTAGATTGAGCTGGAGATACTGAAATAGCTCATTACCAATAAACTAGTAAGAAAAAAGCTAAAGATGCACACACACCAGCAGGGGGCGCGCGGGGTCGTCAGGGTCCGTGGCGGCACTGTAGACGTTCTCTACAGACACTGGCTCCAGTGAACAGACATCTGATCCCCACTGAGCTCTCGCTCTCAGATACTGACAGGTTTTGAGGGACAGAATGAAAACCGTTCCACTGAAAGCGGCTGTAGCAGCAACTTTAAAGCACAAACTGCACGGTAATGTTAGTCAGCAGTGCTGAGATGATAACACAGACGTTCTTTCACCTTTACGGCATTGCGGCAGGCGCTCTCATCCAGAGCGAAGTACAATTTGATCAGGTAGGCAAAGATGGTGTTAGGAGCCTTGCCCAAGGACTCTTATCGGTATAGTGTAGAGTGGCTACCCAGGCGGGGCACTGAACCCCAGTCTAAGGCAGACAAGGCAGAGGTGTTATCTGCTACACTATACTGACCACTATACTGCTCTTTGCTCCGTATGACAAAGTTTATTCCTTTGTTAAATGCACAAACCCATTTCCCTCTGCTCATCATCAGCGGACGAACCCCTGAAACTGAGGCTGTTTTTGCCTCAAGCTTGAACACTTCAATGAGCTGTAGACTCAACTCGCCATCGTTGTTATTGTCATCGCTCTAGCCGAAGCAGCGTTACTCTGCAACGACTACGTGTAGCAGAAAAAAATGTGTAAATGTGAAAAGGGCCTTATGGGAAGCTAGCAGAAATGAACATTTTCTTGTTCTCAAATTTTTGACCAAGCCTTGACAATGATGGCCTGAACTGCAATTCCAGCTCTAACACTCACAGGCTACATCCACAAGGCCGGTCAAAGTGGCCCAAATCCGATTTGTTTGTTTGGCTGTTCATCTGTATGCGACATCAGTCTGAACAGATCAGCTCCTAAACTGAGCCATATGCGCAGAAGAGCAGCGCTTTATGTCTGCCTAATGGCTCGTCCAGAGGTAAACAGTCATGACGGCCAGAGAACGCCAGTCGCTCCCGGAGGATCAGCTTCATTTTCGCCAGCATCACAGGAGCGATTATAAAGTTCCAGTGGTTGACAGCTGGGCTCATCACCCACAGCGTGTTCGAGTTCACCGTAAAAAGGGCCCGTTATTCGGCCACGGCCACTTCTTCGGTTCCTGTCCTCGGATTCTTTTAACTGTTCTTTGGTGCTGCAGCCTTGGTTTCCTCCGGCCTCGCTCGGCCGTTTCCTTCGAAACCTCTCCGAACACAGAGCGGCTGAGATGAGCCTCTTCTCATTTTTTGGTACTGAAGCTTCAGCCTAAGTGTTTATGAGCCTCAGCAGTGTGAAATGATGATGAATGCGGAGCTGGACTGGTGTCGAAGCTGCATGAATTCCGATCTGGCTTTTCAGACTGAGTCGCATTGCCGCAGATCGGATACGGATTGGATTTCAGCACCACACATGAAATTGGACATCTCACATATGATTGGAAATCTCAGATTCGAGATGTTCACACTGCCACACAGACACACATCTGTGTCACATCTGCTGTGTGAACATAGCCATACTTATTCACTGATACCCCATATGTTTCTTGGCGAACTGCATAGTATTTGCTTCTGAAATCCACGCATATTGCCCAGTACATGCGTCTCTCTGGCTGCTGTTGTCTTTGAAACCCTCTTTCGGTCGTCTCTCCGCGTCTCTCCACTCCTATGACCGTTCTCATTTGCTTAATTGCAGCCCAGTCAGGTGGCTTCTGGCTGCTGTTTGAAAAATGAAACCATCAGTACTTCACCTTATAGCTTTGGATTGAACACTCTGTCGCCAGCTGCACTAAAAATCATTAGAATAAATTAAAGTCAATAAAGTGTTTGATTATGACGAAAGTGGATGGATTGGCTGGTTGGCCGCGCAGCATGAGGGCCGAATGGCTTTTGGCTGGAAATGATAATTGAAGGTTTAGGGCTCCAACATGACTATAGTGTTGTGCTGGTTTGTTAATGTGATCCAACAGGCCAGTGCAAAGAGAGCAGAATCTCATTCCAGCACCTATTCAGTAATTGTACATAAAGAGCCCAGAATGCGAAGGGGGTGCCGAGGGGGCCGCAGCCCCCAATTTCAGAACTGCAATAGCTGAACACAAAAAATAATAATACAGACATCTGAACTTTTTCAATTAGTGTGAAAAGAGCAGCAAAGCCATAGCGGTATGAATGCAGTTGTGTGAAAAAGTTTGGGCACCCCGTGTAACAGTAGCAGAAGGAACCGGACACTCACAGCAGAGGCTTGAGTTCTTTAACTTAGAACCCTAAAACTTGGGGGTTTGTTTTGGTATTTTGGGTCAATTACAGTTTCAATTGCAATTGTGACATATTCACATGAGACCTGACTCATGTTGTTATTTTCAGGAGACCCTCTGCTACTCAGATATGCCACTGGTGATGTTTGGTAATGTTAATGTAAATGTTTGGTAAAAATGTTAGACAATTTGTAAATTTGATCAAAAATGTACCTGAATGTAGCAGTTTGGTTTCGTTATGGAGAGTCTGAAAAAAGTGGCACCTCAGAAACCTTTTCAGAAATGGTTAGTCTGGAGTGTCTGAGCTGAAACGTCAGTGATTTTGATGGTGATCCGTTCCGTTGGATATTATGAGAAAAATAAACAATGGATTCAGGCTGAGTGCTAAAACTCTAAGACACAGCAAGACAGGCTTTAATTTTAGTTGCAGATTGAGCTGCATATTTAATATCAGATCTTTTTAATCAAAATCCATGTAAACTGAAAGCCCGTTTGTTTATAATATGAAGACTGAAAGCAGAGCTTTAGTGTGACAGCAGCGAGAGGGTTTGGCTGATTTTGGAGCTGATCTCCGGCTGATGGACGGTCACAGGTGTTTTAACCCTGTGTTAATATGAAGGCCAAACACCGGAGCAGTAATATCAGAATTTTGGGTGCTTTTCCGAGCCGAATTACTCGCTGATGCTGATGTCACAGCTCGATGACGGCAAACTCTTGACGATGATGTCAAACTAGGTAGGGAGGGGTCTGGTGAATGTCCTGATATGTGCATCATATCCAGTGGTGGACAATATCTGAGTAAATGTAATGAGTTTCTGTACTTTAGTATTTTTGGTGTATCTGTACTGAAGTTTCTCCGTTCTGGGCGACTTTTTCCTTTCACTCCACTACATTTCAGAGTCTAATATCCGACTTTTTCCTCCTACATTTTGAGAAATCTGTCGTTCCTTTTGGTTTCTGTGTGTATAAAAACGTAACATGTCTAAACGAAAGAAGCGCAAAGCCAGAGCACCAATCAGGGCCCAGCGGTCACTTTGTTTAGAGCTGGTTTTGACCTGCTGGTCATACCGACCCAGTGCAGCACGCGGTTCAACGTCAGCGCAGCAGCGTAAAACTTTGGGAGAGGACGCTGGAGGACTTTCACCTGAAATGAGTTCATGAAGCCAGTCTGGTTATAAAAATGATAACAGGACATCAGAGCCAGAATTCCTCTTTTAGTACTTTTACTTTATACTTAAGTACATTTGAAGGGAAATACTTTAGTACTTTTACTCAAGTGGAGGAATATTTTACCTTGGGGGTCTCGACTTTAACTCAGGTACATGGTTTGTGTACTTCGTCCACCTCTGATCAAATCTGTAGCTTAAAGCATTCTGAAGTTATGAAGGCTAGAAGTGACTCACCGTTTCGCTTTGGGTCCTGAAGGGGATGTCAGCAAGAGTTCCAGAGAGACTGGTACATATACAAGGTGTAACAGGTGTAGGAGCTTAGAAGTCTGATGAGGTCATCATAGGTTGATCTGTGAGAATCCTAAATCATGTGATGCAGCAAGGGGTTGTGGGAAACGTAGTCCGGCAGCATTGGTGGTGGGAGGCGTGACACCCAGGTCAGATGATGTGTCTTGTTAAAATAACACATCTTTTGATGCACAATTACCACATATTTACTACATTAAACATGTTGGGAGGAGAAAAAACACAAAATGTGGCCTGTGCAAAAGTTTTGGCACGTTCTCTCTTTCATGTTTTTTTCCCCCCAACATGTTAAACTCAAAGAAATAAATATAGAAATTGTTCACTAAAATAAAACAGGCATATTTAAGTGTGTTAAGAAGATGTTTTAACTTACTTTCAGCCACCAGTGCATGCCATTTGACCGTGGGTGCCCAGACGTCTGTAGAAGTAGAAACTAAAGGCTGACCCACGGGCTTTCTCTGCCGGACACCAGCATAAACACAGAGCAGTCGACTGCAAGTCTGAACGAGGTGTAGAGGCGTTTAGCGCCGTTTCTGCGAGGCTTTGCTGATTTATAGACCGTTTGATTGAACCGCAGCCACAGATAAAGCGCAGATGCATCACAGTGTCAGCAGCATCACTGCGCTCAGCATAATAAACAGCTTCTGTCATCCGCAGCTTTCTGACGTGATAATGGTGATTTTGTCCCAGCAGGCCAGCAGACCCAGTGTTGATAAACTTAATGACAAATCCCAAGAAAGTGCAAAAGAAGCTTTTTTATAACGGTCATTACTGTCATTATGTTTGGAATGTATTATAAATATATACCGTATGCACTGATACACTCCAGTGCTACTTACTGAGAACGAAATGCCCTTAAACACATTTTTAATTATGTTTCATTATCACTCAATACGCTTAAATACATTGAATAGAAACAACGTACGTTGCAATAAAATTCACTTAAGTAACTGTTAAGACACAAATTCTACTACACTGCTTCAAAATATACATTATATATGGACCCTCACAGAGCAGGTACTGTTTGGGTGGTGGGTCATTCTCAGCACTGCAGTAACACTGACGTGGTCTTGGTGGTGTGTTAGTGTGTGTTGTGCTGGTCTGAGTGGATCAGACACAGCAGTGCTGAGTTTTTTAACACTGTGTCCACTCACTGTCCACTCTAGACACTCCTAGCTTGTTGGTCCACCTTGTAGATGTAAAGTCAGAGACGACAGCTCATCTGATACTGCACAGTTTGTGCTGGTCATCCTCTGGTCCTTCATCAGTGGTCACAGGACGCTGTTGGCTGGATGGTTTTGGTTGGTGGACTGTTCTCTGATCCACTCAGACCAGCGCAACACACGCTAACACATCACCAGTCAGTGTCACTGCAATGCTGAGAATGACTCACCACCCAAATAGTACCTGCTCTGTGAGGGTCCATGGGGGTCCTGACCACTGAAGAACAGGGTAACAGAGTATCAGAGAAACAGATGGACTACAGTCTGTAACTGTAGAACTACAGAGTGGAACTGAACGGTCAGTGGAGCTGATAAAGTGGACAGTGAGCGTAGAAACGAGGAGGTGGTCAGAACGTTACGCCTGATCAGTGTGTATATGTATATGTATATATATATATATATGTGCAGTACAGGTGTATATACTAACAAATACAACTAATACAGAATGCTCACTATGCAGATAAATAGTGATAAAATTACTGTTCAGTATTAAAACACAGTAAAATATAAGGAATATGCGTTAAACCATGCGTGCAGCTAACTCTATATTCTATGTTAGCAGCTGCTACAGGCCTGTTTCTCTCTCCGCTCTGCTATCTCTCTATCTATGCATTCGGCTCAGAGATATTTGGGCGTCCCAGCAGCTCGGGGAGTTTCAAAATAACCTACTGTTATCTCACTGCGTCTGCCCCTCTCTCTCTCTCTTTCCCTCTCTTTCTCTCCTCCTCACATATTCTCTGTGTCTCTCTCCACCCTCCGGGCCCCGCTAGTTCTCCCTTTTCTCTGCTTTTATCAGTATTTACTGGGGCTGTTTTGGAGGGATGAAAGAGCCCCCTCGCTAGATTAACTCTACCGATAACACAGAAGTTATGATCCACACCAGAGCAGCACCAAGAGAGTCCCTCTCCACATCTTCCAGATTAAGTGTCAAATTAATCTTTTCATATTTATGCTTTTTCCTCTTAATTCCTCCGAGAGAGGGAAAAGAAAGCAGTGCAATCAGCCGGAAAAGCAGAGAGAGAATCTAAAGAGCGGATTGGGTTGGATTCGGAGTTCTTAACCCCGGGGCACGGTGAAGTCGAGCTAAAATCTCCCCACCCGCTCCGCCACTGACACAATACATGATCATCTGCAGTGGTACTGTGTACTGGGCCACACAAAGGACACTGACTCATAGTTTACTACTCCGTATTTTGCATGGTGCTTCATATCGTTTTGGAAGAACTGTTATATATAATATACAGTTTATACATAAATAAGTAGTACGTTTGTTGTCATAAAGGCAATAAGAAGGATCAGCTTTATTAATGCTATCTTAAAAACACTGGCCAAAAGTATGTGGACACCATCACATCTATACAACCTTGCTGGACGTCCTATTCCAAAATCATGGGCATTTATATGGGGTTGCCCCCATTCGCAGCTATAATAGCCTCCACCTATCTGGAAAGCTTTCCACAAGATTTTGGAGTGTGTTTGTGGGAATTCGTGCCCATTTAATCAAAAGAGCATTTGTGGCCAGGCAATGATGTTGGACAGGAGGGTTCTGGCTCACAGTTCATCCCAAAGGTGTTCGTGAGGTTGAGGTCAGGGTTCTGTGAGGGCCAGTCAAATTCTTCCACAACAAACCCTTTTGGAGCTGCTTTGTGCTCAGGGGCTCAGTTATGCTGGAATAGAAAGGGGTCGTCATCAAATTGCTGACACAAAGCTGGAAGTATATTATTGTGTAAAATGTCTTTGTGCTGTAGCATCAACGTCACCCTTCACTGGAACTAAAAGGCCTGAAAAACAGCCCCAGCTCATCATCCCACCTCCACCAAACTTTACTGTTGACACTGCGCATTCCGGGAGGTAACGTTCTCCTGCCATCCACCAAACCCAGACTCATCATCACTGCCAGATAGTGAAGCTGATTCATCACTACAGAGAACGTTTCCACTGCTCCAGAGTCCAGTGGCGGCGCTTTACACCACTCCAGCCGACGCTTGCCATTGAGCATAGTGATCTTAGGCTTGTGTGCAACTCAACCAACAAAACCCATTTCATGAAGCTCCTGATGCAGTTCTCGTGCTGATGTTGCTTCCAAAGACAGATTTTATCTCTAGCAAGTGATTCAAAAGAAGATTTGAGTTTGCGTGGTCTAATACTTCATAGCTGAGCTGTTACTGCTCCTAGACTCTTCAATTTCACAATAATGGCACTTACAGTGGACTGGGGCAGATCTAGCAGGACAGAAATTTCACTGAAAGGTGGCATTCAGTGACAGTGCCAGTCACCGAACTCTTCGGTACGACCAATTCTATTGCCAGTGTTTGTCTGCGGAGGCTGCATGGCAATGTCCTTGATCTTCTACATCTATTAGCAACTCCTGAACTCAATGGCTAAGACGGTGTCCACATACTTTTGGCCATATAGTGTTTGCTCACAAAGCAGCAGTCAGGCATTTCCTCCATTTGCTGCACATCTTTTTACTACGACTGAGTAACATTAGCACTTCTTCATCTCTACAGCCCACAATAAAGTATCACACTGCAAGGCTTTAGGATAAATCATTAATCACTCTATGAGCGAATCAACCACAGATTCATCATTAGCTGCTAATTAGGGGCTTGGGGGTCCGCTGAATGGACACTATGAGGAAGATGGTGCATGTAGTTATCGTGGAGCTGCTGCCTACACTCAACTTTCACCTCTTTTCCAATCAAATCACGTTTAGCGTGGGATAACGAGTGACTGACGATCATCTGATGAGTCTGTACTTTGTATTAACGCAGGGCTAACTGGGAAAAGCTGACGCTCTCTAAAGAGTAACGTGGATAAATCTATAACATACGGACACGCATGAGCAGACCCTCCCTCACACATACGCACAGCCCCGTGAAATATGAAGGCTCATGACTGGAGACTAATTACGAGTCTGAGTAAACATCAGGCGAATGAAAATGAGAACCGTATCTGCCGCTCTCGCCTAATGAGCTGCTGACCCAGAGGTCACACAAATTATAAATATCATTCCCCAAATGGGGGGAAAAAGGAAGAGACAGAGCATGCAGTTACATAACATAAGGAATACTTCCTGTCATTCCGGCAGGGGAATGATGAATAGAGCGGAGAGACGAGTGGGACAGTGACAGAGAAAGACTGTACTAGTTTTCATGAAACTTCTGCTTCTTGAGTTTAAGGTTAAGGCTAGGTTAGGATTAGGATTAGAAAATCTTGCAGGTGCTTATATGTACATCATAAATATGGGACACGGAATTATTACATATAGATACTTATACAACAAATATAGGACATATTATTACATATAGATATTTATATATGTCATGCATATCAAGGATCTGTATGCAATCTATAAGTAATATTATTATTATTATTATTACCTATAGATACTTACCTACATTTCACACATATAGGAAATATGATTATTATGTATGGATATCGACCAAAGCTTTAGTAAACAGCCGTTTATTATTACCTGTTCAAGCGATTTTGAGAACATAAATTGAAGTTTACTCTTAACGAAGAAATCATTCCTCCACAAATTTTCCGCATGCAAAATTAATCAACCCCCCACATCAATATTTTGTGAAGCATCCTTTACAGTTTGTAACCTCTAAACATTTCCGGTAGGTGCTCACAAGCTTCTGACATCACTATGGATAGGATTCCAGATGGATAGTATTCCAATGATGTCATGATCACGATGCCACCATTTTGGCAGGAACGTCAAGTTCATTCAGCAACACTGGGGCCGTTTGAAATGAGATAATAAAGCCAGAACCGATCCAGCAAAGACAATAAATCACATTTTTTCTTTTTGATAACTCTCCAGATCTCAATTTCAAAGTGTATTAACTGATATATTTGAGCATATTGACTTGATTTTATTTGATTGGTTGCTGTAGTGATAACAAACGAAAGCTCTAATCTAAACGGCTGAGATTTCCTGCTGTTACTGGCGCCCTGTCCCAAACTGCTTACTAGCTCACTAAGTAGTGTGTAAAAATAGCACATATCCTATTAGAAGTGCACCCATTAGTACAGTAGGTGAAGAACAGAAGTGTGTGGTTTGGGATGCGCTGCTAGATCAACCAGTGAGACTCGTTGGCTGCTTGCTGCTGCTCATTAAACACCTCCAAGAGAGAGTCTGAGGTGTTTGTTGGTTAATGATCGTTTATTGAGGTAAATGAATGCATTTATTGAGGTGAGCTGATGACTTTATATTCGCCAAATTTCGGGAAATGGTTCTACCTTTAAGGCGCCTCAGTGTAACTGCAGCACCATTTAAGGTGGAACAGAAAATCAAAATGAGAAGCTGGCCAATAATCAGTTGACTTCAGCTTTATATGTCTTTGAATTTATTATTTAAAAGCTTCGGTAGCCACGTTTATTAGTTTTTATAAAATCTCAGACTGGAATGTTCTGAACGCTGGAGAAATGCAGCCAGTACTGACCCAGTCCATCAATTTTCTCTTCATTGTGTTCTAAAGATGTAGTGTCCTCATATCTGATGTCTTTGTGGTCATTCTGGTCTATTCTGCTGTTTTGCTTATGGTCTTCATCCACCTGGAGGCTTGTAACTGCAGTATTCATGATGAGACCATCTCCATCAGACTTACAGCTTGCCTACCAGCATGGCGATGGGGTCTTCTTAATGATGCAATCGAATACTAGAAATATTGGAATATTTGCCCATTCCTCATGTGTAAAGGTTTCCAGCTCATTAACTCCTTCAATTCCCAGGCTTATTACACAATGAGGCCTAATATTCAGTAAATACACGGGTTTCAATGCAAACTGATTGAGCTATTCTTAGATAACAGAAGTGGGCATGCTGGTGGGCCTTGGCCATTTAAGGGGGTTTCTGTGGTTTCTGTGCCGCCACAGCTTTCTTTAAATTCCTGAGATGGCCACTCGGTCTACTTTGGAAAGCCCAACAATCATAAAGCTTCAAGTTAAATAATTTATACAGATGGCATTTAAATAAATGAAGGGTGGTCTCTGACTTATGAGATGTGTGCTATCCAGTGTCCTGACATTGTATAAAAGCAAGAGACGGACAAGGGAAGGAGAATGTGTGAGAGAGAGAGAGAGAGAGAGAGAGACAGACAGAGAGACATAACTGGGCCAGATGGGCTGGGCTGGGCTGGACTGACCCGGGGCAGGCAGAGCAGAGCGAGGAGGAAGGCGTCCACAGTCTTTGTGGAGAGTAATCGCTTTGGAAAAGCAGACTGAGGTTAAATTTGGGCCTCAGCCATGACGACAGAATCAAACAGACAGATAAAGATGATTGGTGCGGAAACCCCTGCAGCCACTTTACATCTCAAAAACAAAGCCAGCGCTCCTGTGCTGACCGGCCTACACCAGAACACGCTATGGGCGGTCAGATCCTGAAGACAATACCTTCATTTTGTGGAAGCATGTTGAGCTGCTCAGTAGCCTCAGACCTGATTATGTGGTTTCTGACACTGTATAACGCAGTTTTCTATAAACATGGACTAAAGTACAGACTAAATTCAGGCTTCAAGATGGCTAGTATTCTTTTTAGTTACGCTGATGTCTTTAGTCCATGTTATAGATAACAGTGACCCTGTTCACACCTGGTATTTAGATCCGTCTCAAGTGATCTGATCATATATTAGTGGACAGCCAGGCGTGAAGCCATTCACACCTGGCATCGCCATCTGTCTTAAGTGTATCTCCAGTGAGCAGATTTTGTGACTGGAGGATTTTACCATTCGCCTTTAGAACCTCAGTCTCTCTAATGTGCTAATGTACATGTAAACGGAAATGGCTACAAATGCTTAGACCACATGCATTGTCATCTTCGTTGTCGCCATGCCAACAGCAGAGAGTTTTTTGTTGAAAAACCTGTTTTTTGCTTAAATTGAGCGGCTGGCAGCTTATGTTCTTAACTAGAACCAGGCTGGTCAGCTAGCCAAGAGGCTAAAAGAACCAACAGCCTAAGCAGCTTCATCATTAATATCACAGGCTTGAAATAAAGTACTTGCAGTATGACTAACTGTAAAAGTGCAGTATAAAAGTCTAAAAGTGTCACTTGAATGGATTACATGCTTCAAATGTTTCAGTCAGAAGTCGCGTCAAACCCAGGCTCAATACCAAACAGCTCCATATTCCCTAAATAGTGTTCTAGCTATGAAAATGTAAACCTTCTAGCCTCTACAGCCAAACAGCGCATCATTTATCAAGTGTCCAAAATTACATCTCTTAGCTGTGTTTTGCTCGGTTGGGCTGCAGGATCCAGTATTTAACCTCCTATGTAGTGCACTATGTAGGGAGCAGGAAGCCGTTTGAGATTCAGCCCCGCTAGTTTGGTGCTGAATAAGACTCACGGTGCTAATTTGGTGACCAAAAAGTACTTACAAAGTGAAAGTTCTGCATTACACAGTGCTGCGTTATCATATTTTCACTTTATACGACAAAACGTTTAAAAATCCTGAAACGACCACTTTCTACAGCAAGGTTCTCCTCATTCAGAGGTCCGTCACTGCTTGCCAGTGGTACCACACTCTATAGGTACTATGTTTTTTTTATGAGGAATGCATGCTTATGTCAATTATTATTAATATTAACTTGATTATTTTCTGAAAAGTCATGTATTTTATCATATTTTATGTTGGTCGCTATTTCATAAAAGGAATAAGCCACGTGAGCTCGTCTGTTACTGCGATTTTATCACGGGAAGGGGGTTTTACTCTGCTTCGTGTAGCGCCTAAGAACAGCCTTCCCCTGATAACGTGGTAACCTTCGGCCTCTCGTGGCTTATCGCTATCAAACATCTCCACATGGTTTTGGGCGAGTGATGATTTAGGCATGCTGTTAGCATGATGCTAAGCAGGGCTCAAAAAGTCCAGCTATGACAGAAACTATAACAAATCCAGTATAAACGACATACTTGAGCTTTGTCTCAAATTTCTAGGCCCAGAAAATTGAATCTATTAACATTATCTGTCAGTAAATCACTACTGAACCAAAACTACTTGACTCCAGGTTTTGGTCGTGTAAAATTAAACCCACCAATACAGAATTTTTAGCATCTTAAAATTGGCATCTGCAATAAAATTGTCACACAGGCCGTCCCCTAATGTAAACAACATTCGCAAAGCTTTTTTAAAACTGTGCTAGGAAAATAGATCTACACTCACCGGCCACTTCATTAGGTGCTTGTTATCACAGACAGCTAATCAGCCAATCACACGACCACAACTCAACGCATTTAGGCCTGTAGAGGTGGTCAAGACGACTTGCTGAAGTGCAGGCCGAGCATCAGAACGGGGAAGAAAGGGGATTTAAGGGGCTTTGAACGTGGCGTGGTTGTTGGTGCCAGACGGGCTGGTCTGAGTATTTCAGAAACTGCTGATCTGCTGGGATTTTCACACACAACCATCTCTAGAGTTTACAGAGAACGGTCCGAGAAAGAGGAAATATCCAGTGAGCGGTCAGTTGTGTGGACGAAAATGCCTTGTTGATGCGAGAGGTCAGAGGAGAACGGGCAGACTGGTTCCAGATGATAGAAAGGCAGCAGGAACTCAAATAACCAACCAGAATCTCTGAGGAACGTTTCCAACACCTTGTTGAAAGTGTGGCATGAAGAATTAAGGCAGTTCTGAAGGCAAAAGGGGGTCCAGGCTTTTACTAGTATGTAGAGGGTATGTAAGGACCCACTGCCCATCAGTTTTCTCTGTTATCAGAGCAGATTGTGAAGAGGACGCTGCTGTTTCTCAGAGCGAAATGACTAATCGAACGCTGAGCCGTGCATTAAAGTGAGCGTGTGGGCGGTGCTGTTATCTGCAGCTTTCCTGCATCAATGTAAACTGCATTAAGGACCCCCAACTTTGGCTGTCACCTGTCAATCAGGGCCTGACGGATCATGACCTTGCTCTGCGTCCCAGCAGCTGATGTAAATCAAGCTTGCGTTTTTTTAATGCTTCTGCAGCAGGTTGAGTCTGCGGCGCCAAATAAAACCTGATCAAGTGACCGGTCTGTGGAAAGCTTGGTTCAGTGAGGCTGACCTGGCGGGGGTGGGAGTCCTCGTTTTGTTTTTAACGTTGTATAAGCAGCTCGGCGTTGCTGCGAGGAAAACAGTGATGACAGAAATG
>NC_051228.1:2820554-2835554 GCF_015220715.1 Pygocentrus nattereri
AGTTATCAAATTATTCACAGTGGATATTGAATCAATTATAAAAGATGCTGAGTAATTTATAATAGATACCAAATGATTCCTACTGGTTATCGAATAATCCATACTGGCTACAGAATAATTATAGTAGATAAGGAATAAATTGTTGTAGATACTGAAAAATGCATAGTAGCATTTATTGAATAATTCATACGTTACGAAATAATTCACTGTAGGTATTGAATAATTCATAGGGTTTAATGACTAATTCATATTAGGCAGTATAAACCAAAAAATGAGCATAATAAGTAAAAAAGGAAATGATAACCGAATACTAAGATCTGTACTGTGTTTATGTCAAAATATATTAAAATAATAAAAAGGTTTTGAGCGTAGAATAAAGGTACGGCAGTGCTTTCGGAGCAAATCCTCCCAGCTGACATGATTCCTCTCACATGATAGAGCCTCTAGCTTTAAAGTCCAGGAACAAACTAATGTGAATATTAGAAATGCAATTTGAGGAAATATGAAGGATGATTTGTGACATATTTTAGGAATCCCAAAATAATGTTCTTATCAACATTTAGGGGGAGGATTAATGATGAGGCTGCTTTTCTCTCAAATAAGCTGTTGTAGTAAAATCCAGTGGCCGTCCACGCGCAGCGCTGATAAGCTGTGTGATGTGTGTAGTCGTGAATCCAGCTGCTGTTTTAATAAGGATTGGGGTGTGTGTGTGTGTGTGTGTGTGTGTGGTTGGAGGTAAGCCCTCTATAAGAAGCGATTTACAGTCTCTTAAAGTGTCCCACATGCGTGTGCTATTTTGGGTCACTTTCACCTTTCAGACGTGCCTCCGGGACACTCATTATTACACCAGGCCGCATCACCACCTGTGTACGAGTGAATCCGAGGTCCTGTATGTTTAGTCCGTGCTAAATTGCGCAATCGGGGACGGAGTAACTCGTGTACAGTGCTTTCTAGGTTCCACTCACCAGTGACCTTGCCCTCGGCTAAAGAAACCACTTGACCTGACCGCTCTCTGTCCACAAGCGTGCTCTTGTGTAGCTACTGCTGTGGGGTTGGAAGAGCTTTGCAGAACGCTTATAGAAAGGACTACTGAAATACTGAACGGCGCTGTTTGTTGTCTGTAATTTTTCAGGTCAGTTTTATTTAAGAGAATGACCATGCTTGTTCTATTTAGCCACTTAAATGGTCAGGACCCACTGGCAGGCCAAGAGTTTTATTACACACTTCTAGAACCTAAAAATAGCTCAGCCAGTTTGTAGTAAAGTCCCGGTAGTTGCTGAATAAAAAGCCTTAGTATGTAATACTGAGTTTTTAAAGGGTTAAACTAAGAGTGTTGTTATATTTTGGTTAGAAATCAAAGGTTACAATTTTGGATAGTGTAGTGGTTAACACCTTTGCCTTCTACGCTGTAGACTGGGGTTCAATCCCCCACCAGGCAAGCACCCTACACTATACCAATAGGGTCCTTGGGCAAGACTCCTAACACCACCTTCGCCTACCTGTGTAAAAATAATCCAACTGTAAGTCGCTCTGGATAAGAGCGTCTGCCAAATGCCTTAAATGTAAATGTAAATTTTTAAGATGCTTCAGAGAAAACTGCCAATCAGGATTGCTTTCTCTGTGGTGTGTAGGCAGATACAGCCAAGCGAGCTCTCCCATTGGTTAGGACTTCAGGAGCGGGACTCAAGGCCTCACACATTAGATTAGCTACCAACATAACTAGAAAGTGTCAGAGGCTTCAACCAATCATGCTTTGATTTACAGTTGGACCAGTTTTGTGAGGAAAAACAACACTTCAGTTCTTCGGGATGTTCTAAAGGTTGTTTGAGCCAGACTCTCAGAAATAAAGGTAGTAAACCGTCACTGGGGTGGTTCCCTCAAGGCTCCATCTCAGTGCCTTCAGTCAGGGAACATAACTGAACCATAATCCACTGAGATGATCTGTTCTAAGCTGGACTGCCTCCACACACCCCGCCTCGCCTCGCCTCCAGGCTTTTACTCTACTGCTCTGATTTAAAACATTCGGTTATGAAAAGGAGCAAATACCAACTTTTCACCTGGAGGAACTGATTTAAGCTCCACAATCAGACCTTAAACCACTGGAGAACCTTTGAGGGAACATTTACACTGTTTGTCCCTCATTGAACGGAAAATGTTCCTGAACAGATCCTTCATTTCTAACAGTGTAGTCAAATTGACAGTGGCAATAGTGGGAAGTATTGGGAAACTGGGAAAGCTGGAACATTGCTAAGGCTGAAATGTGAAAAAGGAAAAGTGAGGAAAGGCGTTTTTTTTTCTTTTTCAAAGAAACAGTGATGTGTCAGGCCGCAGGTGAGACATGATTGGCCCTACAGATGAGCCCGTTGTGGCGCAGAGCTTTTCAAAGGTTGCTTAAATAACTGATCCAGCGCTCATTTGAAAAATGACTCTGCGCGATGTGCCTGGCGTGTTTGCGTTCCCAGACGCAAAGTGGACATCATTGGGGTGGCACATTTCAGTCCTCATTAGGTGGACTGTTGCTCGTCCTGCCCGGCGTCTCTGAGCTGCAAACAGCATGGCCATAAAAACACAGCAAACGTCTAGAGATGATTCTATTTAAAGCAAAAAAACCGAGTTAAATCCCTCCATCTCGCTGGTTTCGATGCAGCCCCTAATCACGGCAGCCTACGTCATCTAAAGTCTCTTTGCATAACTGCAGTGGATGGAAACACGACTTTTCCTGCCAAAATGTCACAGAAGCGCATAACGTTTGGGAAAGGTGGGAACGGGAACCTGGCTAATGACATGGGCACTGCACTCAGTCTGTCCTAACAGTGTGACCTTTCACACACATAAAGAATGAACATCATTTGAAATGAACAGCACATCCAAAACCCAGATGAGTGAGAAAAATAAAGATATGGGCTCCAAACGCTGCGTATTTGTTGTGTCAACATAAAGACTAGAAATGCAAATAATGAGTGAAGCAGAAAGACCAGCTTCTGTTTACCTTCCGCTTCTATGCGGGAGACGGATCTGTATGTTTTGAATTCTGAGTGTTGAATAAATATGAAGTGACTGCAAAAAGCAAAGAGAGGGAAGAGAGAGAGAGAGAGAGGGAGAGAGGGAGAGAGAGAGAGAGAGAGAGAGAGAGAGAGAGAGAGGGAGAGAGAGAGAGAGAGGGAGAGAGAG
Organism: Pygocentrus nattereri; assembly: GCF_015220715.1. Taxonomy (NCBI): domain Eukaryota; kingdom Metazoa; phylum Chordata; class Actinopteri; order Characiformes; family Serrasalmidae; genus Pygocentrus; species Pygocentrus nattereri. The sequence continues at coordinate 2,823,726 of NC_051228.1, forward strand.
AGAGAGAGAGAGAGGGAGAGAGAGAGAGAGAGAGAGAGAGAGAGAGAGAGAGAGAGAAAGAGAGAGAGAGACAGAGAGAGAGAGAGAGAGAGAGAGAGAGAGGGAGAGAGGGAGAGAGAGAGAGAGATAGAGAGAGAACGAATGGGTGTTGTGTGGGAAATGAAGGTGATTACAGGGCGGGGTGTTAATGCCGTGTTTATGAATCCCAGCATAATGTCGTTCTGTAAATATTTACATTCCTCTCAAATCTGCCAGATGAATTATCACATTGTGCTGCACGTTATCATAATATGGCAATATGGCCAGGAGCTGTAGAGAACACAGACATGCTCGTGTGTGTGTGTGTGTGTGTGTGTGTGTGTGTGTGTGTGTGTGTGTGTGTGTGTGTGTGTGTGTGTGTGTGTACAGTGATCAGGCATAACATTCTGACCACCTCCTTGTTTCTGCGCTCATCTTATCAGCTCCACTTACTGTATAGCTGCTCTCTGTAGTTCTACAGTTACAGACTGTAGTCCATCTGTTTCTCTGATACTCTGTTACCCTGTTCTTCAGTGGTCAGGACCCCCATGGACCCCCGCAGAGCAGGTACTATTTGGGTGGTGGGTCATTCTCAGCACTGCAGTAACACTGACGTGGTGGTGGTGTGTTAGTGTGTGTTGCGCTGGTTTGAGTGGATCAGACACAGCAGTGCTGATGGACTTTGTAAACACGTCAGTGTCGCTGCTGGACTGAGAACAGTCCACCAACCAGAAATATCCAGCCAACAGCGTCCTGTGGGCAGCGTCCTGTGGGCAGTGTCCTGTGACCACTGATGAAGGGCTAGAGGATGACCAACACAAGCTGTGCAGCAGCAGATGAGCTGTATATATCAGTCATTAGACCTTCAGTGAGTATTTTGGTCTCTCCCTGTCCCTCTCTGGTCTTGTATGGCTGGTAATAACTGCCCAGTGGTGTTTCAAATATGACCACACAGTAAGCGGACTTTCCTAAGGGGGATTTGCTTTAGCTCAGGGCTCATGGCTGCAATCGCTTCTCCACTTGTCTGCACAATCACGTTTCCCTGTCAGTCAGTGGAGCTACAAGAACACAACTGAACATTTAACTATGAGTATGTAACTATAAGTAAATAACTAGCTTCTAGTAAGTTGGCCTATTAAACTCCTCGGGACCACCGGCGGCTCCAAACCACACTTGGTCATGTTCTCCATAACGTTCATACTCCATAAGCTCCATTCAGAAGCTGGGCGTCGTGTGAGGCTGTAGCTCTTCTCTCCAGTCTAATAGACGGTGACGTCATTTTAAACCCTTATAATAAAAGAAGCTGAACTCAGTTTGTTTTTCTACTGAAAGTCGACCCGTTTTTCCCCAAATCTGGGCTCTAAACTATAAACAGACGGCGTCTCTTCAGTGATCTGCTCTGGAAACATCACTTTTAGAGAACAACGCAAAGAGCAGCGGAGATTTTTGGCCTTCAGCAGTGAATCGTAAGCATATAGTGATGTGGAGATCATAAAACACATGTTCTGTTCATTTGAGGAGCTTTTATAAAAAATAAATGAATAAAAATTGTTAAAAAAAGTTTCAAAGAGTTTTAGGTAGCCGCAAAAATGAAGATGCTTTTGTTGATAAACTGAACTGTAAGTGATTTCATGACAAGTGAGAAACACACAACCTTGAAAATGAACTTATAAACTCACATCCATAATGCCTCGAATATGAAATCAGAAGTCTCATTAATTAAACAGCCGTTTATAATATTTTAGTGACAACGATTCCAAATAAATAGAAAATTATAGCTTATTACTAATAATAAGTAAAAAAGTAACTTTTTTTTTTTTTACCATATCCTAACTTTATGTTCTTCCCAGAATACAGAATACTGTATACTATAAATGACCGTGTACCTTAAATCACTGCTAAAAATGTGCCTCTTAGGGTGCCACCTGGATTTTTCTTTCTCTGGTGTATCTGGGTAGATCCAGCCAAGCAAGTCCCTCCACTGGTCAGGAATTCAGGAGCTGAACTGAAGGCCTTACATGGTGGCTTAACTACCAACATAGTTAGGAAGTGACAAAATAATCAAACCAATCTTTGATTTACAACCCCAATTCTAAAAAGTTGGGACGCTGTGTAAAACGTAAATAAATGTAAATAAAAATAATGCAAGTGTTGCTGCCGTCAAGTTCTAAATGAGTTCATATTTTTCAAGAAATGGTAAAATGTCTCACTTTAAGTGTCTGATATGTGTTCTGTGCTCTATTCTGAATGAAAGACGGGTGTACGGGGAGTTTTGCAAATCTTTGCACTGTTTTTATTTACATTTTACATTTTTTGGAATTTGGATTGTATAATTCGACCAATTTAATGAGAAAAAAACATCACTCAAGGTCTTCTGGAAGTTCTAGGTACATCACAGGCTGTGAATATGAGCTGTAGCCTAAGCAAGTTCTGTCAATTTGACAGGAATGTTAAACAGTGGCGGCAGCTCTACGTTCACATTACAAGCCTCGCAGCTCAAATCTGAGTGTTTGCTCAAATCCGATCTCTCTGACTCGATGGTTCCGACTCATTTAGGTCAGTGACTCAAATCTGTCATTAATGTGCCGAACCGGCCTGAACAGACCCTCATGGGCTCCTCCTACTCAGCAACGTCACGTGACTGAATCACTGCATCATCAGCACAAACTAACGAGCAGAACGAGCTTCGCTGAGAAGATCATTAACTCTGATCAGCTCTCAGCTTCATTATTAGAGCCAGGCGGAGGAGGAAAAGGTGAGACGAGCTGCTTTTCCACCGTTTACAGGCTTTAACGTCTGTTCGGCGCCGTTGTCATGGTAACGCTGAACGATGGAGAAAAAACACATGAATTCCGATCTGAGGGTCACGTTAAGGTCACACGGCCACCAATCGGATACGTATCTGATCTAGGATCACATATGAAAGTGGCTCAGGTCAGACCTGAAAAGATCAGATTTGTGTCCACACAGACCGGAAAACACCGGATCTGAGTCACATCAGGGCAGGAAATCGGATTTGGGCCAATGTGAACGTGAACCTGTGTCAGGACTGTAAAACTGATACATGTAAGCTCAAATACATATGAATGTCTTTTAAAAGCTTCAGATAAAACGTATCAAGCTTCAGATATCTGGTTTTAATTTAGAAGAGCTGAAAAATGTCGATGTGAACTGCAGTCAGCGTGGTGCTAACATACTATCGGAATCTCATAGGGGCACTAGGAGAAATTAGCACTGTCATAGAGAGGGTTTTCCTTGTTTTTGATGTTTATGGCCTGAACTAAAGGCCCGAGAGTGTATTTACACTTTTTTTTAAACAGGACGCTCCTGCTTTTTACTGATTGCTTTCTGTAATTATCAGTGGCCATTCTAAACGAGCCAATCGCACCGCTGAGGCCAAGTCCTCCATTAAACTGTTGAGGTGTAAAACTGCGTGAGAGAACTGTGTGGCGTTTTGTGTGGGTGTTTCTTTATGTTGCTATAACTCGCTCTCCCTCAGTGGAGAGGCTGATTATTGATTAATCAGTATACGTTAATGAGCAGTATTGATCGAAAGTGTGGGAGAAGGAGAGCATTGCGTAGCCTGCGGTCATCTTAAAGACAACAACGCAGAGGGAGAGCAGATATTAACCCTTAAACTGTTCGACTATCGCTCGATATCGATATTATTCGTCTCAGACTTGATGTTATTCAGTAACTACTGTGTCTACTAGTTGTCCTGCCCAGGCGCCGCCCACAAATGTGTTAGTTTGTGGGTAGAGCTGGGCAATATGGCCAAAAATGTTATCATGATAAACGAAATTCATATCGTTCACTATCGATACATTTCACGATAAATGTCAAGTCATTATTTCTTTCAAGTGGGAAGGCTGATTTCTGCTCCTGGGTGGCGGAAAAGCACAGCCACTGTTTCTGTAATAGTCATAATTCAAAGAAAACAAATTATTTTAGTCGTCTGGTGACGAGAGCTCGGCTGTCCCGTTACAGACGCTAAACAAGTGGCCAAAAACATCAACTTAGTACAAACAGCAACATTAGCTGGCTCAGTGATGGATCACACCGCCTTACTGCCATCAGTCCTACCACATCCATACCAGAGCACATCACAGTATTCAGACACCAGCTATCAGACGGCTGGGCTTCTCCACTCTGTCGTAGTAGTTTAAGGGTTGGACCGCAATTGTATCAACACCAGACAAACAGAGTCCGACTTTTAGGGACGTTTAAACTGAAAAAAGGTGGTGCTGTTGTGTCATATTTGATCTACAGCATCATCAGTTCGCCGTGTTGTGCGAGTGACAGAGCTTCTTCACGTTAACCTTAACCAGCTGCTAAAAACAGCTAGCTTGTAAAGATAGCGCTCTCCCGCTCTCTAAGGCCTCACAGCTTCCTCAGGTTACCTTCATTTAAATCAGGGCTGCAACTCACATGAACTTCCGTCGCTTGTGAATGCACTAATACTATAATATGACTTTTTGACGGCGCTGTAGTTGAGAGGAGCAGACGTGATTTAACGCTGCTAAAGCTGGTTAGGATGTACGGAACGAGGTGAGGTCACTGTAGGTCAGCACAGCTACCCCACTGACTCGGTCACAGGAGAACAGACCGCCGGTCACTCCACTCAAACAGCGGATGTATAACTCCACGTTTCAGACGATGCATTCAAACTCGGAAGTGCACCCTCTCCTGGTGACAGCAGAGTAGTGTTGCTTTCCTTGAGTAGAAAACGTCACCAGGGCTGTCGCTGAACGTGGAAGTGTGGGAATGTTGTATTATATCGAAAATGTATGGAACATTTCTTATCGCTCTATCGAGAAAAAGTTATGTCGCGATACTTATCATTATCGTTTTATCGCCCAGCCCTATTTGTAGGTACTGTTGCTAGGCTGGTTTACCGAACACTGGTAAATTGATCTTATGAGATTCATAGACTGCAGATGTAACAATACGGCAGATCGTGTTTTGTTGTGTAAGACGCGGCTCATGATTTGATAAACACACTCATGAAACTGTAACATAGTTTACAGTTGGAGTTGCACAACTTTGGAGCTAGCTCGATAGCTTGGGGTTAGCTTGTTAGCTTGCAGTTAGCACATTAGCTTGGGGCTAGTATGTTAGTTTGTGGTGAGGACATTATCTCATGGTTTGCATGTTGGCCTGGGGCTTGTGCACTAGGTCGCATTTGGCACGTTATCTCGGGGTAAGGTCATTAGCTTCCAGTTAGCGGTCACTGGTTAAAATATGAATGGGAACACCTGGTAAAAGAACATATTTGTGGGCGGAGCCTGCATAGGGTCAGCTATTTCTAGAAGAAAGTAAAGTGGAAGACAGTGTAGTGTTGAAGTTGTATATTTTATTTATGTGCAAATCTGTTAAATTGACTTCATTGTTTTTTGTACGTGTAGCTTTAAGCGTAGTTTAAGCTGTTCTACTCACCTCAGGTGATTCTGCAGTGTGTGTGTGTGTGTGTGTGTGTGTGAGTGTGTGTGTGAGTGAGTGTGATGCCTTGGCTCTGCCTCAGGGAGTGTGTACCGCTCAGGGCACGAGGACACACACACATACTGCCGCCCGGAGGAGGATAGCATTAAGCTGACCGCTAAAGATGGACCGCTCAACTCGCTTACTCAACAACACCCGATCAGACTGCACAGTGTTAGATAGCAGTGACAGGGGTCAGAGAGAGAGAGAGAGAGAGAGAGAGAGAGAGAGAGAGAGAGACAGAAGGAGAGAGTGAGAACGAGACAGGCAGAAAGAGAGAGAAAGAATAAAAGAGGAGAGGAAATGAAGGAGAAAGAGAAAGGAGAGAAAACAAGGGAGGGAAAGGAAGGAAGGAGAGAGAAAGAAAGAGAAAAGACAGAAAAAAGAGAAAGGAGAGAAAGAACAAGAGTGTGTGAGAGAGAGAGGAGAGAAAAACAGGGAGGGACAGAGAGAAAGAGAACAGAGAGAAAAAGAAAGAGAAAGAACGAAATTGTGTGTATGTGTGAGAGAAAGAGAGAGAGAAAAGAAGGGGGGAAAGGCAGGAGAGAAAAAGAGAGAAGGAAGGAGAGTGAGAGACAGAGAGAGAAATAAGGTGAGACAGAGAGGGAGAGAGGAAGAGAGAGACAGACAGAGAGAAGAAGAGAGAGGAAAAGAGCTTGAAAAAAGGAGAGGGAGAATAAGAGGGTGGATAGAAAGAAAGACAGACAGCCCTGTTGGAGCTGGATTAGTATTTTCTGTGATTTGAGGAGATCAGTGATTTTAATCCGGTATGAATCTGTAGTTTTTAATCTGTTAAGTAATAATTCCTGAGTGAATTACCTTCTATAATTGGCTGAACTCTGAGCTCCCTCAGTAACAGCCGTCCTGTTCGAATCAACATCACGGCGCCTCTATTTCTCTCCATCTCGTTGTGACGTGAAGACGAGGCCGACAGCTAAATGGAGCGGGATTTGACTCAGTTCTTTAATCCTCAACTGATGAAACCCACCACAGTGAATATTCCCTCTCATATGCTATGATTATGCAACATTTCCAACTGCTGTTAATAACGGGCGTCAGCCCACAGTAGCCACATTTACACGCAGCCCGAAAATCCGTTAATAATCTGTTTAATAGCTCAATCGGAATAGGTCAATGTAAACACCTCAGTAGGAATACACTTGTCCATTTGAAGCCATTTAGAATACAGGTTCTATCTGATTGATCGAGGTGGGTGATCCTGTAAATAATCTGTTAAATACAAGACTAATATCCGTGTAAACGTCTGTATCCGATTACATTCCCTATCGGAAAGTTTCAGTCCGTTCTGCATGTGCGTCGCGTCACAGTGAGAGTTTATACCGTTCAACACGGCGGAGCAGAAACTGGTCTGCAGAGGAGACGAAGTTCATGCTCTGATCTTTAAAAGACGGCGGTGGGACGGACGACCAGCTTATGCGTCTCAGAGCACGACGTCTTCCTCTCGGCCTTCTTTAATAAGGACGTGTGAAGGACGTTTTCCTGAGTCTGACGTCATTTTAAAGCAGTTAAAACACAATCACTGCTCACTGCTGCTCATCTCACTCTGACTGGACCTCACGTGATGTTTGTTGTCATGGTGACGTCTACACTAAGCGGTTCTCTACGCATGCGCATCGTTTTAGATCAGATTACTTGTAGGGAGCATGAAAACGGAGATTTTCCATCAGATTGTTGAGTAGAGTGAGAATAAACACCTCAGACTTCATCTATAATCGGAATGCGTTCAATAAGATTGGATAAAATCTTTGCATTTAAACACAGACACTGAGATGAAATGTTCTGGGGGTTTTTTGGGCCATTAAAGTGATTCTGATTCTGGGATTCTGAGCAGACAGTCAGTCTGGCACTGGTTCAGTGTGACTGTCACAATAAATCAGCTACACAGAAGCAGGAAAGAGAATCAGCATAATCATAAATCATCAGCAGCTCTGACTGTGTGAGTGTAACCAGGGTTAATACCGGCCGAGACACCGAGTGACCTCGCAGCCTCCTTCATCATCGCTCCTCTCACTTCTGATAATAATTCTACCTTTATGCCTTAGTATCGACTAATTCACTTATTCTTAGCTGATCAGTGTCGAGGTGCAGGGGCAGGATGTGTCATTAATAAAGCTTTAATCGTTACATTAGTCATTATATGGCTTATCAAGCAGATCTTCTGTCATTGAGTTGCTGTGCGCTCTTTTTACACGGTCATTTTTCTGATTTAGCGATGCTTAATTATAATTAAAGAGCCCATTTCCTACGATTTTCCCCCACTTTTGATGATTGTGTGCTTTTCTATACCATAAAAGTAATTTCTAGATTTTATATTTCCAGCCTCTGTATATCCCTTAGAACAGCGGTCAGCAACATGCAGCTCTTTTACTGCCCTGTCGTGGCTCCACAGCTGAATCAGATCAGTAGGTAATAATAAAATAATCCTCCTCTACAGTAAAATAAAGCTCTGCTGGTCCTTCAACACAGTTTAACAGTAAATATTCTTAAAATTAATGAACAAACACTTTTTTTAATCCAGTCATGGTGGAGGGATACATAACATGCAGGGCGCTGTGAGGCAAAATAGTCCCCAAAGAAAACGTATTATTTCAGATTTTCCACTGTTTTCCATCATCAACATTCCATATAAAGCTCAGAAGACTCGTGTAGGTTCTCTGGTGGTTCTGGATGGTAAATAAAATGTCTGTATTTGTGCTGTAGTCATGGCGACGTCTGGTTCCCATCACCACCACTGTAAACAAATCTAATTTTCACAATTTTCAAGTTCAGGCTTCACTGACACGACAAATGTGCATTTGTGTTGTCAAAGTGCAACAAACATAAATAATAAAAAATAAATAAATAAAAATAATAATTAAACAAAATACAAACCAAGGTTAATATATGATAATGTAGTAATTAAGAGGATAAAGTGTTAATTATCAATATGTGTATGTAGTCTATAACAGAAAAGAGAAGAAAAGGAAAGGGTAATTATCAAATATGTTTATGTGATTAAGACGGGAAATATAAAGGACATCTGTATTATGGATATATGTATCGCTGCTGTTGGATCAAAATCTCGTATCTCCAAAATTGTAACTTTACAGGAAAAGGTAAAAACATACTGTACTTTTAATGTAAGTCAATGGAACCAGACGTCTCTCCAAGTCATTTTAGGTCATTTCTTTTGGTCCCATCATCATGGAATTTACACACAATATATAGGACTATGGGTTTTTTTCAAATGATGTCAAAAACTGAAAAGTGACATAAATGGAGATCACGTCAAGCCAAATCGGGTTGATTTCCAGTCTTTTTCTCAGCTGCTACTTTGGACCGAACCTGCTTTTTGGGAAGGTGCTTTCACTTTTTCTGCGGACATTATTTCACTGAAGTAACAGCACTTTTACTGCAGTCCGGGTTTAGGACGCTCTGCAGTCTCATGGCTTATTGCTTTAATATCTCACACGGTCTTCAGCACAGAGAAGCGGCGAACACACGAGACGAAGCAGACAGATTAAAGCTAGGTTTTGCAATTACGCCAGGGCACCATCTGGGGAGTTTTCCAGCCTCTGCAGCTTTAAGTGGATTTTGAAGGGCTTTATTTGTGCATGCAGCCTAAGAAAATGATATCTTGGCTCGTGACATCATCATCAATCTTGTGTTGAATATTTCTCATTATGCTGGATAATGGGCACAAGTCAATTCTGCCAAAGACTTGTTCAAACTTAAGGGGCCCATTTCATAGAAAACGGAATTGCTCCTTATTTTCTATGAAATAAGAGTTATAATATGTACATTGTTATGTACCATTCACCCCCCAGCACATACAGATGTCACAAGAACCAACTAATTTACATATATCTGCATAGTCAACCTGTGGAAAATTAGCCCCGCCTACTCACATGTCAGTTATAAGGAGTGTTTCAGCTTGGACTTCTTTTTCTACAAGGAACAATGTAGGGCAGCCAATGAGAACAGAGGTCATTTTCATATTTCAGTCTTAAAGGTACAGCAACAGTGACCTGTTTTATTCTAAGGGACAAAACGAGATTGGAATATGGTCAGGTATAAATTAATTATGATCATTTTTGTTGGATAAGGGGAAACATGTTGGATAGGAGGCCCAATAAGTAAAATGTTTAGTTTATTGAACTAATAATGGAAGAATATTCTGGCATTTTATTGCATATTAATGCAGTTTATTGCATGTTAAAACATTTTGAATACATAAAATGCATAAAATAAGCCCAAATGACCAGAAATAAGTTGAACAACTTTATAATATTCTTACAGCAACCTCATAATTGAGGAATATCAGATACTGTGACATGGAGCGAGGAGGCGGACGCATGTGCTGAGTCAAGCGAGATTTATTTTGGGCAAATCCAGGGTCAGGGTCGGAACAGTCCAGGGTCATACAACCAACACGGAGATATCACGGGACAGACATGATGAACAGAAACACAGAACCTCAAGCAAAAATGAAACGGCACGTCAAACACAATCAAACAGCACATCCAACAAACAACAAAGACCAACACAGACCAAGGCAAACACAGGGCTTATATACACGAGGGCTAACAAGGGATCACGAGACACACGTGGAAACACAGGTGGGAACAATCAGGGGCGGAGTCATGAAACAAGGGGGCAGGACAGAAAAAACAAAACAAAACACACATGGACAGGACAAAGGTAAGCACAGGGACATGAGGAGACTGGGAGGGGCCAATCGTGACAGATGTATCAACCACATTTAAGATTTAATTTGACCCAACATCTTCTCATCTAGAAAGCTCTGAAGCACAGAAAAGTTCCGAAAACTGAAGAAAGCATCCATGTGGAATAAATATCTAGTTATTTTTTCGGCAGCGGAGGGGGCAGCCAAGCGAAGCTTCCCCCCTTTCCTCCCATACCCCACCCCTCACCCCTCCATTTGATAATGAGGCCGGCAAAGATGCAAACATCAGATTACGCTGTTACGCAACTTTGTTTGGTTTCGTAAGCCTTAAAGAATGTGATTCCAGAAGAATAGACAATTAGAGCTGAGGGGATTGATGTTTTTGTTTTGGGGGCTTACCCCCCTCCCCACCACCCCCCGCCCACACCCTCCACCACCACCATCCAGCCTCGGGAGTGGGACGGAGGAGAGGCTCCGGAATCAGTTTGAAATGGAACAAAACGTTCAGATTAAAACTAAATCTGTTCCGGAGAGATCAGAGGGAACGGAGCCAAGACGCTCTCCACTCCCTCATCATCAGCACAAACACATAAAGAGTCATACAGCTCGCTCACCCGTCTTTGAGCTCTTTCAATTATTGCAAATATATGCTCGGCTGTTCATTACACTCTGAGCACTGGCCTCACTGAAAGCTGTGTTCTGACAGATTAAGCTGGAAGACTGGCTGTTGGGTTAATGGCTTCCTGGTGTCTCGGGGAAAAAATACTAATAGCGAAAGTGCTTTGTGTCCATTTTTAAACAAACAGGGCTGAAGAAACCCAGGAGAATCGGGTTTACCAGGCGGAGCAGTTGCTACTCCAATTGTAATGGCGCTTCGGAGCGACAGCTTGGTGAAAAATCTCTCCATAGGAGTCACTGGTGTTACCGATCGTCACTGGTGTCACACGTAATAAAGGAAACACAGGAGACGTTTTTAATGAAAACTGCATTGTACAGACTAAAATATGTCACTTAATCCATTTGTGTTTCTATTTTTTCACAGTGACCTCAGAATAGAGTCGGTCACACCGGTGACGTCAGCTAAAAGCTTCATATGAGAAAATCTCTGAGAACCGAGAGACACAGTGGACTCACCACGAGCTTTTCTCCATAGATCCTCAGAAAACAGGTCCAAAAAAGTCAAATGAAGTCATCGGTGTGACTTTCTATTTCAAAATAAGAGTTTTTTTTTGTTACGCAGTTACACCAGTGACACGACTCCTGGGGAACTTTCATTATATATTTTATAATATTTATCTGCCATTTGTTTTCTTTGTCATTTAAATCATATATTTCATAGCCATGTATCGATTATTGCATTAAAAGTGTAGAAAAAAAGTTTTTTTTAACCTCAAAATATGGCACTCAGCTAACAACGAACCAAAACCTGCCTAGACTTCATATTCACAGACAGTGACGTATCTAGAACGTCCAGAAAAAGTTTTTCCAAAACATTGGTTTCATTGTTAAAATGTGATGGGTTAGTAGTTAGTCTAACATGCAGTGCTTCATAGCGGAACTGGCTAGTAGACGTTGCCATGGCGATCGCACTGTGTGTGAGGTGATGGGTGTTTGGGGATATTTTGTGCGAAAGTGTGTTTAGAACA
>NC_051228.1:2840554-2850554 GCF_015220715.1 Pygocentrus nattereri
CGAGAGATGGGGAGAGAGAGAGAGAGAGAGAGAGAGAGAGAGGTGGTGGGGAGTCCTTCTAATGAAGGCTGGGAGAGTGAGGGAAGCCCTTGTGTTTGCAATGTGAATGCAGTGGAAATGCCCTTGGCTGCTCACTGAAGCAGCGGCTGTAATTACGCCGCACTCTTTCTTATCAAGATGATCCAAGCTGCAGCCCGTAAAGCAGCAGAGCCTCAGCCGGACCCCAGATTTACACTCGGCACGAGAAACGACACAGCACCACTGCAGTTTAGCACACTTAACCTCTATTGATCCAGCCAGTGGCCCCCAAACGTCCGCCGGCACAAATAGACACAACTCTTCCTCTCCACTGGGGCAGCGTTTAAGAGCCCATGTCGTACGTTTTACCTATTTATTATTTTTCTATCTAGTCTGTTTACATTTCCATGGGTTTATCTAGCAAAATCAGCCATTATTCACATTGCATAAAGATTTTCTGACCTCTCTTTATCCCTTATCATCAACCAGTCTGACATACCTAAATGTAGGTATTGTGATATAAACCGAGTCCGTTCTACAGTTTCTCATTAGACTGAATGAATAACCGACTCTAAATGTAGGTATTGTGATATAAACCGAGTCCGTTCTACAGTTTCTCATTAGACTGAATGAATAACCGGCTCTAAATGTAGGTATTGTGATATAAACCGAGTCCGTTCTACAGTTTCTCGTTAGACTGAATGAATAACCGACTCTAAATGTAGGTATTGTGATATAAACCGAGTCTGTTCTACAGTTTCTCATTAGACTGAATGAATAACCGGCTCTAAATGTAGGTATTGTGATATAAACCGAGTCCGTTCTACAGTTTCTCATTAGACTGAATGAATAACCGGCTCTAAATGTAGGTATTGTGATATAAACCGAGTCTGTTCTACAGTTTCTCATTAGACTGAATGAATAACCGACTCTAAATGTAGGTATTGTGATATAAACCGAGTCCGTTCTACAGTTTCTCATTAGGCTGAATGAATAACCGACTCTAAATGTAGGTATTGTGATATAAACCGAGTCCGTTCTACAGTTTCTCATTAGACTGAATGAATAACCGACTCTAAATGTAGGTATTGTGATATAAACCGAGTCCGTTCTACAGTTTCTCATTAGGCTGAATGAATAACCGACTCTAAATGTAGGTATTGTGATATAAACCGAGTCCGTTCTACAGTTTCTCATTAGACTGAATGAATAACCGACTCTAAATGTAGGTATTGTGATATAAACCGAGTCCGTTCTACAGTTTCTCATTAGACTGAATGAATAACCGACTCTAAATGTAGGTATTGTGATATAAACCGAGTCCGTTCTACAGTTTCTCATTAGACTGAATGAATAACCGACTCTAAATGTAGGTATTGTGATATAAACCGAGTCTGTTCTACAGTTTCTCGTTAGGCTGAATGAATAACCGGCTCTAAATGTAGGTATTGTGATATAAACCGAGTCCGTTCTACAGTTTCTCATTAGACTGAATGAATAACCGACTCTAAATGTAGGTATTGTGATATAAACCGAGTCCGTTCTACAGTTTCTCGTTAGACTGAATGAATAACCGACTCTAAATGTAGGTATTGTGATATAAACCGAGTCTGTTCTACAGTTTCTCATTAGACTGAATGAATAACCGGCTCTAAATGTAGGTATTGTGATATAAACCGAGTCCGTTCTACAGTTTCTCATTAGACTGAATGAATAACCGACTCTAAATGTAGGTATTGTGATATAAACCGAGTCCGTTCTACAGTTTCTCATTAGACTGAATGAATGACCGCCTCTAAATGTAGGTATTGTGATATAAAACGAGTCCGTTCTACAGTTTCTCATTAGACTGAATGAATGACCGGCTCTAAATGTAGGTATTGTGATATAAAACGAGTCCGTTCTACAGTTTCTCATTAGACTGAATGAATAACCGACTCTAAATGTAGGTATTGTGATATAAACCGAGTCCATTCTACAGTTTCTCATTAGGCTGAATGAATAACCGGCTCTAAATGTAGGTATTGTGATATAAACCGAGTCCGTTCTACAGTTTCTCATTAGGCTGAATCAATAACCGACTCTAAATGTAGGTATTGTGATATAAACCGAGTCCGTTCTACAGTTTCTCATTAGGCTGAATGAATAACCGGCTCTAAATGTAGGTATTGTGATATAAACCGAGTCCGTTCTACAGTTTCTCATTAGACTCAATGAATAACCGACTCTAAATGTAGGTATTGTGATATAAACCGAGTCCGTTCTACAGTTTCTCATTAGACTGAATGAATAACCGACTCTAAATGTAGGTATTGTGATATAAACCGAGTCTGTTCTACAGTTTCTCATTAGACTGAATGAATAACCGACTCTAAATGTAGGTATTGTGATATAAACCGAGTCCGTTCTACAGTTTCTCATTAGACTGAATGAATAACCGACTCTAAATGTAGGTATTGTGATATAAACCGAGTCCGTTCTACAGTTTCTCATTAGACTGAATGAATAACCGACTCTAAATGTAGGTATTGTGATATAAACCGAGTCCGTTCTACAGTTTCTCATTAGACTGAATGAATAACCGGCTCTAAATGTAGGTATTGTGATATAAACCGAGTCCGTTCTACAGTTTCTCATTAGACTGAATGAATAACCGACTCTAAATGTAGGTATTGTGATATAAACCGAGTCCGTTCTACAGTTTCTCATTAGACTGAATGAATAACCGGCTCTAAATGTAGGTATTGTGATATAAACCGAGTCCGTTCTACAGTTTCTCATTAGGCTGAATGAATAACCGGCTCTAAATGTAGGTATTGTGATATAAACCGAGTCCGTTCTACAGTTTCTCATTAGGCTGAATGAATAACCGGCTCTAAATGTAGGTATTGTGATATAAACCGAGTCTGTTCTACAGTTTCTCATTAGACTGAATGAATAACCGACTCTAAATGTAGGTATTGTGATATAAACCGAGTCTGTTCTACAGTTTCTCATTAGACTGAATGAATAACCGGCTCTAAATGTAGGTATTGTGATATAAACCGAGTCCGTTCTACAGTTTCTCATTAGACTGAATGAATAACCGGCTCTAAATGTAGGTATTGTGATATAAACCGAGTCCGTTCTACAGTTTCTCATTAGGCTGAATGAATAACCGGCTCTAAATGTAGGTATTGTGATATAAACCGAGTCCGTTCTACAGTTTCTCATTAGACTGAATGAATAACCGCCTCTAAATGTAGGTATTGTGATATAAACCGAGTCCGTTCTACAGTTTCTCATTAGGCTGAATGAATAACCGGCTCTAAATGTAGGTATTGTGATATAAACCGAGTCCGTTCTACAGTTTCTCATTAGACTGAATGAATAACCGCCTCTAAATGTAGGTATTGTGATATAAACCGAGTCTGTTCTACAGTTTCTCATTAGACTGAATGAATAACCGGCTCTAAATGTAGGTATTGTGATATAAACCGAGTCCGTTTTACAGTTTCTCATTAGACTGAATGAATAACCGACTCTAAATGTAGGTATTGTGATATAAACCGAGTCCGTTCTACAGTTTCTCATTAGACTGAATGAATAACCGCCTCTAAATGTAGGTATTGTGATATAAACCGAGTCTGTTCTACAGTTTCTCAATAGGCTGAATGAATAACCGACTCTAAATGTAGGTATTGTGATATAAACCGAGTCTGTTCTACAGTTTCTCATTAGACTGAATGAATAACCGACTCTAAATGTAGGTATTGTGATATAAACCGAGTCCGTTCTACAGTTTCTCATTAGGCTGAATGAATAACCGACTCTAAATGTAGGTATTGTGATATAAACCGAGTCCGTTCTACAGTTTCTCATTAGGTTTTATAGGGTTTATAAAAGCTGAAACATTTTTAATATCTTGAGCTCTTTTGAATTCGAGTTATAGGAGTTTAAAACGGCTCATTATCTGCTCATCAAACATCTCCAAGAGAAAGTTTGAGGTATTTGTCGATTAAGGTTCATCTACAGGTCCATATACTGCATCTTTTCATGTTGTTTGTGGTCATTCTGATCTATATTGCTTGGTTTTGATCCTCCTGCAGGGCTGTGTCTGTAGTAACGGTGATGGGATGAGCTCAATCAGAGCACAGTCGGAGTTACGGTTCGCCTGCCAACATTGCACCGTGGCCTTCTCAGTGACTCAGTCCTGTATGATGCATTGGGTGCATTAGTTAGCTTAAAGGGGAACTCCATCGATTTTGAAAAATAAATTATTTTGTGGTTTAGACGTAAACAAAATCATTCAGAGTGGTTTGATGTGAAATGTGCCTTTCTAGAGAAATTTACAGTCAAAATTGTTCACCATTATGGTACTCGGAACCAGATGTCCGTGTCTCTACACTACAAATATCACCATTTTATCTGCTACACGCTGATAATGGTGAAATACTCCAAACTGAACAAAATATGTTTTCTTTGGGTACTATTTTTTCCCTTATAACAACCTGCATGTGCATTATATTGCCAAAAGTTTTCACTCGCCCATCCAAATCACTGAGTTCAGGTGTTCCAGTCACTTCCATGGTCACAGGTGTGTAAAGCCGAGCCCCTAGGCCTGCAGACTGCTTCTACAGACATTAGTGAAAGAATGGGTCGCTCTCAGGAGCTCAGTGAATTCCAGCGTGGTACCGTGATCGGACGCCACCTGTGCAACAAGTCCAGTCGGGAAATTTCCTCACTACTAAATATTCCACAGTCAATTGGGAATGACAGCAAGTCGTAAACACAAACACGTAAAATGACAGAGCGGGGTCAGCGGCTGCTGAGGGAGCAGCTGCATCCAAGCCTTACATCACCAAGCGCGAGGCAAAGCGTGGAATGCAGTGGTGTAAAGTGTCGCCACTGGACTCTAGAGCAGTGGAGACGTGTTCTCTGGAGTGACCAGTCACGCTTCTCCGTCTGGAAATCCGATGGATGAGTCTTGGTTTGGTGGTTGCCAGGAGATGGTACTTGTCTGACTGCATTGTGCCGAGTGTAAAGTTTGGTGGAGGGGGAATTATGATGTGGGGCTGTTTTTCAGGGTGAGGGTAAGTAGAGTGGGGTTATGGAGGGTGGGGGTAAGTAGAGTGGTAGTATGCAGGGTGTCTTAAGTAGAATGGTGGTATGGAGGTTGGGGTAAGTAGAGTGGGGGTATAGAGGGTGGGGTAAGTAGTGAGGGTATGGAGGCTGGGGGTCTGTAGAGTGGGGGTATGGAGGGTGGGATAAGCAGAGTGGGGGTATGAATGGTGGGGGTAAGTAGAGTGGGAGTATGGAGGGTGGGGGTCAGTAGACTGGGGGGTAAGTAGAGTGTCTCTCTCTCTCTCTCTCTCTCTCTCTCTCTGTCTCTCTCTCCCTTTTGGCTCTCCCTCTCTCCTCTTTAAACCACTGCAACTCCTTTGTGTTTTCTGGCTCAAACTGATTCGGATCAACAGCATTTTGGAAACAGACCTCCTCAGCGTCCTCCACATGCTCTGCCATCCTCCAAAATAGGCAGTAAAACAGCAAAAATAAGCTGTAAACAGAGGCTGTTCCTGCCGTTAGCCATGCTGATCAGCTGTAGCTACAGGCAGTAACAACAAAAGCTCATCGGCTTGCGAGCCTTGATCTCAGTTGAGATGTGGTTTTGAGAGAAAACAGAACTAATCCGATAGTAAAACTATTTAAAACAAAACTATCACGAAACAATGTCCGAGGTATCATCCATTCACTCTTACCCATTTTGTGTAATAACTCGACGGGCCTTCAGAGCCATTAAATGC
Organism: Pygocentrus nattereri; assembly: GCF_015220715.1. Classification (NCBI taxonomy): domain Eukaryota; kingdom Metazoa; phylum Chordata; class Actinopteri; order Characiformes; family Serrasalmidae; genus Pygocentrus; species Pygocentrus nattereri. The sequence continues at coordinate 2,846,356 of NC_051228.1, forward strand.
GTCAGACGTCTGGTTCCTATAGTCTGGTGCTACAACGGTGAAGAACTGTAACGGTGAAGAACTGTTCTGACTGTAAATTTCTCTGGAAAAGCGCAGTTCACCCCGAACCTCTCTGAATGATTTCACGTTGGAATGATTGTCATTTTACAAAAATGGTAGAATTCCCCTTTAAGGAGGACACAAAGATGTGTAGAACCGCAGTAACTTTGACTTGTAAGGGGTTAAACGAGAGAGAAGCGGGTCTTTCTGTTTGATTGTCGTTTGTAATTTAAGCGGGGGCGATGTGTAACACGCTGTACGGGCGTCGGTTAGATTTGCGAGTGACAAAAGTGATTTGCACGGCCAGCTTATTGCAGTCTTAATTATCTCCTCAGAAGCGCACTCCCCTGAGTGATGAGACATCAAACAGCATCAGCAGGAGTCAGGCGCCTGGCAAGACAACCCGGCACTACACTCGTCTAAACGATCCTCTCTTTTAGGATCATTTCACCTCAGCGGTGAACACTATCCACGCCTCGGTGACAACGCCAGTTCTATTTGATTCCACCCTGCAGAGAGAGAGAGAGAGAGAGAGAGAGAGAGAGAGAGAGAGGTATATTAAACATGCTGCACATGCATGGGCTTGCTGTTTAATTGCCTTACCGAGGGTGAGGAAAGAGCGATGGAAACAAAACGAAACAGCAAGAAAATCCCTCCACCAATCAGATTAATTAAAGAGCACTGTTGCGTGAGATTAAATTACACAGAGCCAGGGGTGAAAAGGAGATTACTGCACGGAGGAAAGAGAGAAAAACCATAAAGGAATATTTTTTAAAATGGCCAGTTTCTCAGAGAGCACTGCCGTCATGAGAAAGATTGTGCTATGAGGAGAGTGAACAGTGAACAATGAGTGCGTATACATGCGCTCAATAATCCGATCATGATCAGATTTCCGCAGTTATCCACTTATTCAAATGGTCACGTAAACACCATACTATTAAGACTGGCCCCTCCCAGTCCTCCATGTGCTTTTGTTTCGTTTTGGTCTTGTCCATGTGCTTTCTTTGTTTTGATTCTTCCCTGTCCTGCCCCCTTGTTTCTTGGCTCTGCCCTTGATTGTTCTTACCTGTGTTATCCACCCGTGTCTTGTTAACCCTCATTGTTTCCTGGTATTTAAGCCCTGTGTTTTCCTCTCTTAGTTTGCTGGTCATTGTTTTGCATTGTGGTGTTTCTTGTACTGTTCCTTTTTGTTATGTCTGTCCCTCCGTCGATCCGTGTTGGCTCTCTGACTCTGGACCACTTTGACCCTGATTCTGGATTTGCCCATAATAAATCTCGCTTATATGTGTCTGCCTCATCATCTGCTCGTCCAATCGTTCAGCAATACAGTGAAGGAATATGCTGTTAGAAAGCTTGAAATGATAGGATTCGATTCCTGCAAACCATTTTATGCTCCATTATTCACAGCAGTCACAAACTCATTTGCAACATGAGCACCAAACGAGCAAATGCTAGCAAACCTATGGGTCCCCAGTGTCAAAGCCTCCTCGGCTCTCCACAGAGACATCATCATCCAAAACATGGGGTCTGAGAACACGGCCAGAGTCAGAGATCAGTTTAGAGATCTATCAGGAGGAAACGGACTCCTCTATAGCAGCCTCTGTTACTCTGTGGCAGTAATTCATGCAATCATTCTGACAATTGGTGGAAAAAAACTTGAGAGTGTTTTCTTTCAAACAAGACCAAGATCATGACTGTAGCCCGAAGTGTGTCGAAACAGTGCTCCTTTAACTTTGGGTATGTTTCAGGCATAAATGGGGCCACTGTTAGCACAGGTTAATAGGCAATTCACCCCCCTTGAAATTATGAGGTTCTAACATTTATGCCAGAATTTAATTATTCACATATTCACATTCAGTGACTTCTTAACATTATGTGTTTTTTTTAAGTTATCTGCATTTTTGAACTCTTTATGTAGAAACAGACAGGTTCTATCTCCAGAGTAAAACTCTATAAGGTTCTACCTGCGAGCCAATCAGCAAACTTTATGAAACATGAAAACATGTTGCTGAAACTCTGCTTGTTGTCTTACAGCCCTTGAAAAAGTCTTATTCTCTTAAACTGTATAAATGTTAAGCCTTAAAGGTAATTAAACGGTAAACGCTTGAACTGATGAAGTCTTAATTACAACATAAACGTTCGTTTCATTCATTCATCCTACTTTTCTTTCTTTCTTCTCCCAAAATAATTTACATCTGTGAACGACGCTTTTCCTCATATCAGTTCAGCTATTCAGCTAAAGCAAAGTCTTTGAGGCTCAGTATTTCAAAGCTGCTCAGAACGGAAACAGAACCTTATAATTCCAAGGGGACGAAGTGTTTTTATTGAGTTTACAGCCCAAACCGAAGGCCTTGCTCTAACAATCACAGTTCACCAGTCCTTTCAAACTCTCCTCACCCACATTCCTGATTACCCAATCACCCAGTTCTCAGTGCCACTGAGAGAGTGATGTAATACAGGAAAATGGCACCTGCTTCACTAACGAAGGCTTTTGTGTCTGTAATGTTATTCCGCAAACCTCACGTGAGCGTGTTAGCGCGAGTCAGTGAGGCGTGTCGGTTTTTCCGGAGGAGAATTCTGCTCAGCACGCCGCCTGTCACTTGATGTATATCCAGAGCGGCGCTGGCCGAGACCCAGAGAATTCTGGCATAATTGCCATCTGTAACAAGACCGGAGCTGGACGCTACATACACGTCGCTCCCCACAGCCAGATAAACAGCCCGCCTGGGACACACCGTAGACTTCCCTGCCTTTCACAAGGTTTCTTCTTCTCTGACACATGCGCTGAGCGACTCTCTCCCTCGCTGTCTCTCTCTCTCTGTAGCTCTCTGGTTCTCTCTCAAATGTTCCTCTCACTCCTGCTGTCACTATTCAAGTGATTGTTTGGCCAAAAATCAAGTGTACCTGATTTCCTTCTCAAATCAGTTCCCAAAACTTCATTAGTTTTAGTGCTGCAGCGTCAGGGAGATTCACTGGAAAGAGGCCCTGAATATTCTTCTGTAACTCCAGACAGGACGAAGCAATCTGAACCAAAAATATCAGCTATACACCTTGACATGTGCGTAATCGATTGCATTACATGTGATGCTGGAAGTGATCTCTGTTTTCTGCCAGACACATGAAGGGGTACGGGGGTCTGCACCCGAAAGTTGCAAACAGAGGTTAAACTTCGCAACGGCTGTCTGGCACCTACCTCATCGCTCCGACGCAGGGGTATCCCAGCTTGTTCGAAGCTCCATATACTGAGGAGCTCATTGCACATTGTTTCGTTCCAGTTGATCCATCCTAGCGAGAGTTATTATAGAATATTCGGGGCCTCTTTCGAGTGAATCTCCCTGTACATGGCTAATGTGGCTACATTATATGGACAAAAGTATTACTGAGTTCAGGTGTTTCAGCCACAGCCCATTGCTAACAGGTGTATGAAATTAAGCACCTAGACTTGCAGTCTTGACAGACAAACACTGGCAGTAGAATTAGTCACACTGAAGAGTTTAAACATGGCGTTGTGATGGGATGCCACCCCTGCCAAGACAGGTTGTGAAATTACTGCCCTGCTACAGCTGCCCTAGACAACTGTAAGTGCTATTAATGTGAAATTGAAGCATCAGAGTGGGGCTGCTGAGTGCTGAAGAGAGCTGTGTCTATCCTCTGTTGAAACACTCACTAAAAGGTTCCAAATTGCCTGTGGAAGCAACATCAGAACTGTGCTTTAGGAGCTTCATGGCAGGATTTCCATGGCCAAGCAGCTCCACACAAGCCTAAGCGCAATGCCAAGTGTCGGATGTTGTGGTATAAAATGCTGTCACTGGACTCTGGAGCAGTGGAATCGTATACTATGGAGTGACAAATCAGCTTCTCTGTCTGTCAGTCTGATGGACGAGTCTGGGTTTGCTAAATGCCAGGGGAACGTTTCCCGCCTGACTGCATTGTGCCAGCTGTAAAGTTTGCCGGACGAGGGATGATGCTATGGGGTTGTTTTTCAGACCCCTTAGTTCCAGTGACGGGAATGTTAATGTTTCAGCACCAAGACATTTTGGACAATTGTATCTTCCAGCTTTGTGGGAACAGTTTGGGGAAGAACCTTTATTGTTCCAGCCTGACTGAGCCCCAGTGCAAAAAGTAGACACCTGAAACGGGGATTGTGAGCCAGACCCTCT
>NC_051228.1:2858054-2870554 GCF_015220715.1 Pygocentrus nattereri
AACAATCATTTACAGAACACATGAAGTTATAATGGGGTGTTTCTGCCTGGACTGCTCTGTGAATAAAGCACAGCCAATCAGAGCAGAGCTCATTTACATATAAACCGATCAGGCGTAACATCATGACCACCTCCTCGTTTCTACGCTCACTGGCCACTCTATCAGCTCCACTTACTGTATAGCTGCACTCTGTAGTTCTACAGTTACAGACTGTAGTCCATCTGTTTCTCTGATACTCTGTTACCCTGTTCTTCAGTGGTCAGGACCCCCATGGACCCTCACAGAGCAGGTACTATTTGGGTGGTGGGTCATTCTCAGCACTGCAGTAACACTGAGGTGGTGGTGTGTTAGTGTGTTGTGCGCTGGTGCGAGTGGATCAGACACAGCAGTGCTGCTGGAGCTTTTAAACACTGTGTCCACTCACTGTCCACTCTATTAGACACTCCTACCTTGTCGGTCCACCTTGTAGATGTAAAGTCAGAGACGACAGCTCATCTGCTGCTGCACAGTTTGTGTTGGTCATCCTCTAGTCCTTCATCAGTGGTCACAGGACACTGCCCACAGTACGCTGCCCACAGGACGCTGCCCACAGGACGCTGCCCACAGGACGCTGTTCACTGGATATTTTTGGTTGGTGGACTATTCTCTGTCCAGCAGCGACACTGAGGAGTTTACAAACTCCAGCAGCACTGCTGTGTCTGATCCACTCAGACCAGCGCAACACACACTAACACACCACCACCATGTCAGTGTTACTGCAGTGCTGAGAATGACCCACCACCCAAACAGTACCTGCTCTGTGAGGGTCCATGGGGGTCCTGACCACTGAAGAACAGGGTAACAGAGTATCAGAGAAACAGATGGACTACAGTCTGTAACTGTAGAACTACAAAGTGCAGCTATACAGTAAGTGGAGCTGATAAAGTGGACAGTGAGCGTAGAAACGAGGAGGTGGTCATGATGTTATGCCTGATTGGTGTACATGCATTTTACATGAACCCTTCAGTCAGTCAAGCGGAAACTAATTACTGTTTTTGGTTTAGAAAGAAAATTGCTTGATATTGGCCCTTTAATTTGAGCCTGTAAGGAAAAGCGCTGCCTCACTCAGTTATCTAGTACTTTCTAAGCAATATGGACCCACAAGAACGACCAATAAAGTGTACTAACCTATAGAATGCAGGGAAATGCAGTGGGGTACATTATAAAAGGCTCTGGCTACAGGATCTTTCCAGGGCCAGCTTTATCCTTGGCTTTTGTCGTAGACTTCAGGCTTTCGGGGGCTGCTTGAGGCTGTGGCGAACCACCTGTGCTCTGGATAAAGATGCTAAATTAGACCAGCCTACCTGCGAGATGTGTGAATTTATTTAGAGCATGTGTAATTTTAACTGGGCTCACTGTTCGCTGAGATGCAACACAGGAATGTTGGATTCATTTGCAAAGTGAGTAAGTTTCAGATTACTGAAAATGAGCTCTTAGTGGCAGGATTTTCTTCGTGAAAAGTGGTGAGAAGCTTGTTTAATGCTGATTAAAAACCTGCCCTGAATACCCACAAATGAATCATGTGGCCTATCGCTACTAGCAGCCAGCCTGACCTGCAGAATGCTTGAGATGACCGATTTGTGCCACAAACTGTGGTGATAACTTTGTTTTGTGGTGATAAAACCTGCACCACAGCTAAAGACATTATGGCTGTGACCTAATCAGTGCATTCAACTGCTACCCTCCTTAGCCCAACTGCTAAGCTGCTTAGCATGCTTTTGTTTCCTCTGTGGAAGCAGGTCTGAGCATCAGGTTTGCCTCGAAAAATGATCTGAATGTTCTTTGATGTATTACGCTGCATTTACACTGTCCACCCTCTTAGGTGGGTCGCATGGGAGTGTGATGAGGGAGTTCCCTAATGCCCACATCTGATACAGGGCCATATCAGAGCCGGTTTATGAGGAGTCTGGCCACTTCTTATTTCCCCCGTTATATCAAAAACAGGACTGCTGAACAGCAGAGGGCGCCCATGAGCGAGTCCTCAATGAATGGGAGTGAATGGAGCCCAACGGCTAAAAACAAGCAGTTAAAACAGTTTCCAGAACTTTCCTTTCATTTTAGAGAGAAGAAGGATGTGTTTCACTCCAAAAGCAAAGAAAGCTCACCTGTGTGTTTCGTCTTTCTACAGCAAACGGGTTTTGGGCGGCGGGACGCCAACATTACTGCTACTAAGAGCTGATCGGTTGGCGAGCGGAGCAGCTCATTAGCGGTTCGCGCTCAGAAACGTCACGAATCTACATGCGACGCCGTTTTAAACTCCAATAACTCCAGTTTAAAAGCTTTTCAGATAAAATAGCGGCGTTTAAATGTTTTATGCTGTTCTGTGTTCAGGATATTGTTGCGTACTTTTACAGTTAACAAAATGTTTAAGCAGCTGTAAACCATGAACGCTCCATCTTAACCCACTCATTTTGGACGGGCTCGGGAGCGCCCTCTAGTGTCTGAGAAACTCGGAAGACACTCCAGAGTGGGAATTCTCCTCTCTACAAGTTCTCTGGCCATATATGCACTTATATCATAAAGGATCAGCCAAATATTCCAAATTATAAATGTACTTATGTGTATGAGATATCTCTCAATAATGTGGTGTATGTAGTTCTGTATAGCACCAAAAAGGTTTACACAAAAATATAAGAGCCCTTTTGGTGCTATAGAGAACCATATACAATGCATTCTCCATCAGGACCGCTTCCCCTTGCAAAGAACCGTTTAAGCATGATACAAGTCATGTCTCTAAACAGAACCCTTTCAAGAACCCTTGAAAAAAACGTCTTTTTATAAGAGTATATGTACGTATATCACGTTGACCGGATTCATTTGCATAAAGTTCAGGGCCGCAACTAAATGGTGCAAGAGTCACTTTGGGAAATTGTAAACAGCTTTCGGAAAATTGGAAAAATATAACAATATAACCCATCACACTTTATTTAGATGGTCCCCTGTAGATGATCTATAGATGAATTTCTGGTGATAGGTCATGGTGAAGCTTTCTGGTGATAGGTCATGATCAACAGCACTGTGGTTAGGGTGAGGTTTAAGATTAGCTTCCCATTTCATAGTGTTTGGTTAGTGTAGTGGTTAACACCTCTGCCTTCTACACTGTAGACTGGGGTTCAATCCCTGACCAGGTTAAGCACCCTACACTATACCAATAAGAGTCCTTGGGCAAGACTCCTAACACTGCCTTGGCCTACCTGTGTAAAACGATCAAATTGTAAGTCGCTCTGGATAAGAGCGTCAGCCAAATGCTGTAAATGTAAATCATAGAATCTCTTAAACTCGAATTCAAGATCAGTTTATTTGCGTTTAGTCGATATTTAGTTGACTGTTGTTTAGAGATTTTGCTGTTTTTGCTCCATTTTTGACATTTTTTAGTTTTGATATAATTTGAAAGTACCTGATGCTCTTTACATTGTGTTCAATTTCCATGACTAATGGATTAAAAGAAATGACCTAAAATGACTTGGAAAAAACTCTGGTTCCATTGACTTACATTAAACGTAGAGTAGGTTTTTTGTTTCTCCTGTAAAGCTATTATTTTGGAGATACGAGGTTTTCTTCCGACAGCAGTGATATACTGAGCATCTATAAGACACGTATCCAATCCATCCAAACACCAAATCCAAGTGTTACCATGAATCTCACCTTAGAGGACAGTTTTAAGGCATGTCTGCTGTTTATTTGCTGTGTAAAAATTACGGCACATATGCATCGCTGTAGTCGGATCAAAACCTCGTATCTCCAAAACGGTCACTTTACAGTGGAAGGAAGAAACCTGCTTTACTTTTAATGTTCATCAATGGAACCAGATTTTTTCCCCAAGTCATTTTGGGCCATTCATCATGATGTAAAGAGCAACAGATCATTTGAAATGATGTCAAAAACAGAAAGACGTCAAAAATGGAGATACGAGGTTTTGTCCCGACAACAGCGATGTTACGTTTTACTTTCTTCCAATATGTTAAACACGAAATGGGCAATATTCAAGTTCACTGTAGAGGACGTGGTCACTTATTTCCACTTTGAAAATCGACAGAATTGTGTGGCCAGCACACGTCGTCTCCATCCTCGTGCAGTTTGTGTGATTTTTCAATAGAAACTCACTTGTTTGATTAGAAATGTGAGCATGATGCTGTAAACAAGGTCTAACATTAATACCTGGAGTGGAGGTAGTGCTGTAAACCACAGCCCTGTAAAAGGATTTACAGTAATAAGGAGCGTTCTGCAGGTAATCCGTGTAATCTGTTGTAACACGTCCTTCCTTGCAAATCCGGTTAATTCTTTATTTAAGAGAACAGAGTAAAAACAGATGGAGGAGAATGTTTGAGCAGCAAATCAAGGAAGCAGCTCTTGTGTTAACCAGGCTGCGCTGTACACACTGAGGCGGCTCTCCAGAGGATGTGTGTGTATGTAACTGTGTGTGTGTGTTCACAGAGCCTCAGCTGAAAGGCATCGTCACCCGACTGTACAGCCAGCACGGCTACTACCTTCAGATGCAGCCGGATGGCACCATGGACGGCACAAGGGACGAGAGCAGCTCCTTCTGTAAGTGAGGAAAAGCAACACAGGACCAACCGAGTTTCATTTTTACTGCTGGTAGACTTAAACTATTCCTCTCTGGTCCCTGAGGTGAAGATAAAGGTCGGTTTAAGATATTATTATTGCATAAAGATGCTTAAACATTAGATATGGTGCATTTCATAGGTAGGTATTTCCAATAAAGTGGCCAGTGAGTGGGAGTACGGGGTAGATGTTTCCAATAAAGTGGCCAGTAAGTGGGAGCCCATGGTGGCACAATACAGATATAATACTAGAACCAATCAAAGAATATTACATTAAATCTACTCTCAGCCGTGTGAGGGTTCAGTGAGTTACTCTTTACCTTCATTCCAGCTTCCGCTCTTCTCAGGAGCCTCACTTTCAGCTCCTCAAAGAACCTGCAGACACGCCTCCAAAGCTCAGTCTTAGAAGCTGGTTGTTGATTTCCTGAAGGTGCTGAGGTCTGGACTCTGGGGCGGTCAGTCCATCGTCCAGCTTCTTTGTTTGGTGTGTCCGTCTCCTTTTCTCAGTGAGGTTCTTCTTGATCAGCTACACGTCCTTTCAGACCCACAGTGCTGAGTGGTCTTCTCACAGTGGAAGGATGGACAGAAACACCTGTGGATGTTTTCAGATCTGAAGCAGCTTGATCTTCTCCTCTCTCTCAGAGATCAAAGCTTTCAGTGCTGTTTATCTGATGGGGGCAGTTCTGGGGTCTACCAGCTCTTCCAGGTGGTTGTTAGGAGCCCCATTTTCTCTGGAGCTTCGAATCGTTTTTTTTCTTATTTTCATTTGACTTATGCAAGTGATTCATAATCTTCTCAGGAATATTTCCTGAAAAATGAACTTGTAGGTAATGGCTGTTAAATTGGAAATTAAATAAATGAAGGGCAATAAAGAACTTTTGCGGAATAAAGTGTAATAATATTATTTCATATAGATGCTAACATACTGTATGTATACAATACATGGGTACTGGACCCGTGTATGACTCCATGTCCTGACGTTGCATTAAAGCAAATGCATAATGCATAATATTCATATTCAGCTCAGATCAGAACTGTTTTGTTAGGATATCAGTGGCAGTTTGACATTTTTTATACCAAGTATTTTCAAATTTTTCATTCCATCTCTCTCATCTGCCCTCATCTAAACTCTGCCTGACCAGTTATAAATCTCATGGCCTATATCTCCGTCCCTGTCCTTCCGTCTGTCCATTTTGTCTGTGATAATTAATTTGAAAGCCCACAGTTGGCATATGTTTGGCCTGCATGTCTGGCATGATGCCAGGTGTTTTACACTCCGCCACTGGCTTCAGGCGCCAGCTTTAGGTTCATTTCACTAAAGCTGACCCATGTGGTCAGTGGATATATATCCATCCCCCCTCCCACACACACGCACACACACGCACTCACACACACACACACACACACACACACACACACACACACACACACACACAAGATGTGTGAGTCAACACACTGCGGCTGTTTAGGGCCAACAGACCAGATTAGAAATTTTTAATATGTTTATTATGGAAATTCCAGTAATGGCGATTGCTGACCACTTCAGTGGAACACAGAGCTGCTGTTGGCTGGATATTTGTTGGTGTTTCCAATAAAGTGGCCAATGAGTGGAAGCACGTTAGGTGTTTCCAATAAAGTGGCCAATGAGTGGAAGCACATTAAGTGTTTCCAATCAAGTGGCCAGTAAGTGAAAGCACAAGGTAGGTGTTTCCAATAAAGTGGCCAGTGAGTGGAAGCACGTTAGGTGTTTCCAATAAAGTGGCCAGTGAGTGGAAGCACAAGGTAGGTGTTTCCAATAAAGTGGCCATTGAGTGAAAATACAAGTATGAGGTTTTATTCCAAGTAGTTTTGGACCCTTTCTATTGGTCTATTAAAATATCTACGAATGTAAAGGGGATCTGGTGTTTATGTGACAGGATTTTATGTGACAGGGTTGATTTGTGGGGAAAATTTTGCTCCCGCATTGTAAACAAGATGAAAAATGAGATATGCTGCTCTGTCCTCCATCAAACTTTCTTTCGGAAAGCTTTGCTCTTCTCTGAGCTTTGTGTTTGTGAGTGAAGATGACGGATTCTGACAGTGTTTGATCGGAATGCTGTTTGGCATGGATGTTTGTGCCTATCCGTATCACTCCATCCTCTCAGAGGGTGAGGGACATCACACGTGTCGTGCTCGTCCGGGGAGAGAACCGTGCTCATACGTTCAACATCATACAGTCGAAAGCTGCAGTTCTTAGACTATTTAGTCTAAGACCCCCTGCGTGGAAAGTAGGTGTTGTGGTCACTATGGTCACTTGCTGCCCCTCCCCCTACGGCCTATATTGTCCTGTCTGTCTCTCTCTCTCCCCACTCAAGATTCCCTGGTGAAGGGAATCTTTGGCACTTTGATTAAAGCTGATGTCTGTCTGTTCTGATTTTTCTTCACTTTTTCATCCCACATATGAACATTTCACCCTGTGTGGGTTTGACTGACCCTCCTGACTCTTTGTCCAGTAAAGGCTTCTGCTTTTAATCAATCAAACTGCAGCTTAATGTTCAGTTATTAAGCTTATTTATTTCTGCTACTAATTGGAACTGTATAACAAAGTAGATACTGAATAATTCATAGCAGATACTGAATGATTCTTAGTAGATACTGAAAATTCATAGTAGATATTGAATAATTCATAGTAGATACTGAATGATTCTTAGTAGATACTGAATAATCCATAGTAGATACTGAATAATTCATAGTAGATACTGAATGATTCTTAGTAGATACTGAAAATTCATAGTAGATACTGAATAATCCATAGTAGATACTGAATAATTCATAGTAGATATTGAATAATTCATAGTAGATACTGAATGATTCTTAGTAGATACTGAAAATTCATAGTAGATACTGAATAATCCATAGTAGATACTGAATAATTCATAGTAGATATTGAATAATTCATAGTAGATACTGAATGATTCTTAGTAGATACTGAATAATTCATAGTAGATATTGAATAAATCATAGTAGATACTGAATAATTCATAGTAGATACTGAATGATTCTTAGTAGATACTAAATAATTCCTAGTAGATACTAAATAATTCATAGTAGATACTGAATAATTCATCATAGATACTGAATAATTCATAGAAGGTACTGAAAAATTCATAATAGATACTGAATAATTCATAGTAGATGTTGAATAATTTGTAGTAGATACTGAATAATTCATAGTAGATGTTGAATAATTTGTAGTAGATACTGAATATATACAGTAGATATTGAATAATAGTAGTACTTACTACTACTAATAAGAAGAATATTACTACATTCCTAATAAGTCATAGCAGTTATTTAACAATTCACAGTAAATACTGAATATCACTTAGTAGGCATTGAATAATACAGAATACTGTATAACTCACAGTAGGTACTGAATAATCTATAGTAGATAAAGAATGAAAACTCATTTTTATAAACCCTATTTTTAGAATATTTGCAAATCACATCGTTTAATATTATGCAACAGCATCTAAAAGCTTTCAATGTACAATCTACCATCTTCATGTCTGCACTATAAATGTACCCCAAAACAAAAACGTTTGGGCAGCTCTGGTGAATTATTTCTTACTAGCAGCTCTTTGGAGCAGAAGTGCAGTGACTGTGTGGGAAGTGCAGATTGTAAGCATCCCACACATCCGTGGAAATACCCCACACAGATAGTTTTACAGGACTGTGTGTTTGTGTGTTCTCTCTCTCTCTCTCTCTCTCTCTCTCTCTCTCTCTCTCCCTCTCTCTCTCTCTCTGTCTCTCTCTCTCTCTCTCTCTCTCTCTCCCTCTCTCTCTCTCTCCCTCTCTCTCTCCCTCTCTCTGTCTCTCTCTCTCTCTCTCTCTGTCTCTCTCTCTCTCTCTCTCTCTCTCTCTCTCTCTCCCTCTCTCTCTCTCTCTCTCTCTCTCCCTCTCTCTCTCTCCCTCTCTCTCTCCCTCTCTCTGTCTCTCTCTCTCTCTCTCTCTCTGTCTCTCTCTCTCTCTCTCTCTCTCTCTCTCTCTCTCCCTCTCTCTCTCTCTCTCTCTCTCTCTCTCTCTCTCTCTCTCTCTCTCTCTCTCTCTCTCTCTCTCTCTCCAGCACAGTTCAACTTGATTCCTGTGGGGCTGCGGATAGTGGCGATCCAGGGGGCGAAGACGGGGCTGTATCTGGGCATGAACAGCGAGGGGTACCTCTACACCTCCGTGAGTGACTCACTCATCCCTCTGACGCTCCTGATGGTTATGATAATGCGCTCAGTGTGTCTCCACATTAATGATGGAGAGATGAATGAGGGTGTGCAGCTCTTTCAGGGCTGAGTTATTACTCGGAGAGCTGAATTACCCTCCTCCAATTAAAGAATGGAGCTAAACAGTCCAGGGGAAAAATAGGCCATTTGGCACCGAGGGTCCTCTGGCTGCTGTCGGTGGTCCTGAAATTCGTGAATAGTCTGAAGATACCATCGTTACACTGCTGCTGTTTGAAGGTCATTATGACCTCCAGAATGGTGCTGTACTGTCCTTCTAATAACTGAATACAACTACAGTCTTGAAGATGATTCCTCAAAGGTTCTTTAGTAAAGACAATGATCCTATATAGAACCATGAAGGCTCACAGAACCGTTTACATGCTTAAATGGTTCTTCGCATTGTGAAATAGATTCTCAGATTGATGGGAAATATGTTGTACAGCTTTTAATGCTATCTAGAGCCTTTTACAACTCATTCACTATCATATTTGGACATGGTTTTATATAGAGAACCTTTCTGAAATTCTCTGCAGAAGTTCTGTGCAAAATTTGACTGCAAAAATAGCAGAACCCTTTTTGGACAACGTGACGTGAACAGAATGTAAAACTCAAACTTTACACTGCGGCTTTTTTTTAAAAACATCAGACCACTTTAACTGAAAATATGGACAAACAATCCAAATCCTTCATTTCGTAAAGTGTGTATTTGGTTTCAGCGTCGCTCAAAAGTGTTTCGCTGCCTCTCGTAGTAACACTACTCGCTTATTTCTGGTACAGCCGTCTGTTTCGCACATGCTCAGACTGAGAAATGCGAAAGAAATCAGAGTAAGAGTTCACAGCTGTCACGAATGGCCCCTCCCAGTCCTGTCCAAGTGTTCGCGTTGTGTTTTGGCTTTGTAGTCCAGCCCCCTTGTTTAGTGACTCTGCCCCTGATTGGTCCCACCTGTGTTTCCACCTGTGTCTTGTGATCCCTTGTTGGCCCTGTTGTATTTAAGCCCTTTTGTCTTTGCTGGTCTTTGTACTGGTCTATGGACTGCTGTTTGTTCTGCTTGTTCTGTTTGATTCTGGTTTATGTCAAGTTGGATCAAGACCCTGGACCGTTTAGACGATGACCCTGGATTTGCCCATAATAAACGTCGTTTATCTCTGCATATGCGTCCGCCTCCTCGCTCCCCGTTACAACAGCACTGAGGAATCTGATTACTGAGCTGAAATCCACTCTCCTAATCGGATTTCTTTATCAGATTTCTGGACTTTACTCCAGTCTAAGAAATCGGAGTGCGCTGTTTACATGACCATTTGAATAATCAGATAACTGCAGAAATCCGATTATGATTGGACTACTGAGTGTGTGTAAACACTCACTGTCATTGTGCAGTACGTGACCTTTTTTCACTCCCTGATTACTGATTGATTAGTTGTCAAAATAGATCAGTCTCCCACTAAAATAACTGATAATGACAGCCACACTATCATTAACCCCTCAAATGTCCAGGAGCCCCCAGTTTGTCCAAGCATTTATCAGCTGGATAATGACTCAGCCAGTTTGCTCTGTATTCTGTTAGTAAGCCTGGGCCTTTTTTTAGGGTTAAACAGGAACCGGTTCCCTCCCTGTGGTTCTCCCTCATGCAGCGCTGCCTGCAGGTAGGAATCTGGAGCACCTCCTCATTGTGTATTCTGCCGTGTTTGTGTGTGGATCCTGACAGCTCACCGCGGCTCAGCATCTGCACACAAATAAAAACAATAACACAGGATTAACCAGAGCACTGTGACCAATTACACTCTCCACTCGAGGAGGAGGAGAGATTTAACAGAGTGAAGGAGAGAGAGAGGGAGAGAGAGAGAGGGAGAGAAACAGAGAGAGAGGGGGAGAGGTAGAGGGAGAGAGAGGGGGAGAGGTAGAGGGAGAGGGAATATCCCATAGCTAAAGATTAGGGATGTGGATTTTGTGAGCTCTTTTGTCTCGTGCCTCTCTGTGAACTGAGGAATGGAGGGATTTTCTCTCCAGAAGAAAAGACTGATATTCAGATCAAAGGGAATCTCGGCACGGCTGCACGATACGGACAGCAAACCGGCATCACAATTATACTGCTGCCAATTATGATTAGGAAATGCCTTCCGATAAACTGAAACACGCTGCTGCACCATTAGCTCGGCATCCCGTCCTAAACCGTTTCCACCCGTGCTTTCCTCCCTAAACTGCCTCGCTCATCCCTCGCTCCGATCCTTCCTCTCCTGTCTCTGCTAAACTATCCCGGTTTTATTATCCTGCCCTTTACCTTTTCCTGCTATCCCTGTCCTTTCCCACTTCATGTTATCCCTGTCCTTTAGCACGTCCTGTTATCTCTGTCCTTTACCACTTCCTGTTATCCCTGTCCTTTAGCACGTCCTGTTATCTCTGTCCTTTACCACTTCCTGTTATCCCTGTCCTTTAGCATGTCCTGTTATCTCTGTCTTTTCCCACATCCTGTAATCCCTGTCCTTTAGCATGTCCTGTTCTCCCTGTCCTTTACCTGTCCTTTATCACGTCCTCTTATCCCTGTCCTTCACCACATCCTGTTATCTGTGTCCTTTACCTGTCCTCAATCGCATCCTGTTATCCCTGTCCTTTAGCACGTCCTTTTATCCTTGTCCTTTAGCACATCCTGTTCTCCCTGTCCTTTACCTGTCCTCAATCGCATCCTGTTATCCCTGTCCTTTCGATTCCCCGGCTGGGCGACCACGGTCCTTTCTGTGTGGAGTTTGCATGTTCTCCCTGTGTCTCTGTGGGTTCCCCCCAAAAGACATGCAGTTAGGCCAATTGGACATGGTAAATTGTGCCTAGGTGTAAGTAAATCTGTCTATCTGCCCTGCAATAGGCTGGCAACCTGTCCAAGGTGTGTCCTGCCCTCTGCCCGATGACCGCTGGGATAGGCTCCAGCACCCTGCCCCCCCGTGACCCTGAAGGAAAAGTGGCTTAGAAGATGTGTGTGTTTCCGATTATATATGGAGTTTAAGCGATTTGCACGTCATTGTATTCTGTTCTTATCTCAGTTTTGATCCGTGTCGGGGAGCATGGGTTCCCTTCTCAGTATCTCAGGGTTTCTTCTGCTGTCACCCTGGGCTCAATTGGGTCTCGGACCCGGATTTCTTTAAAGCTGCTTTTTGACAATGTTGTCAAATCGTTGTAAACGACACTATATTTGTAAAATTGAGGTGGCACAGTGACACAGTGGGTAGCACTGTCACGTCTCAGCAAGAAGGACCAGGGCTTCATTCCCAGGGTCCTCTCTGTGTGGAGTTTGCATGTTCTCCCCGTGTCTGCGTGGGTTTCCTCCGGGTGCTCTGGTTTCCTCGCACAGTCCAAAGACATGCAGTCAGGCCAATTGGACATGCTACATTGCCCCTAGGTGTGAATGTGTGTGTGAATGTACAGGGAGAATCACTCAAAAGAGGCCCCAAATATTCTGCTGTAACTCCCGATAGGATGAAGCACTCTGAACCAAAAATGCCTTGACGTGTGTGTAATTGATTGCATTACATGCGATACAGGACGTGATCTCCGTTTTCTGTCCGGCGCCTCCCTCATCACTCCGGCGCAGGTGCATCCCAGCTTGTTTGATGCTCCATATACTGAGGAGCTCATTGCATGTTGTTTCATTCAGAG
>NC_051228.1:2875554-2908054 GCF_015220715.1 Pygocentrus nattereri
TAAACGCTGGAGTTAATGTAGAACTGCTGATTCATCCTTTAACCCTGAAGATCAATCGTCTAATCTTTGACCACTGTACAAGCTACAATCATTAACCGGTGGCTTAACTCATTGAGGTGGGGGCCGCAGGTTCAGGCCTTAAATTACTACATACAGACACTCCGGTGAGTTATTTCTAGTATTTGTCAGTAAAATTGTCCCCTCCCAGTCCTCCATGTGCTTTTGTTTTGTTTTGGTCTCGTTTGTGTGCTTCCTTGTTTTGTTTCTTCTCAGTCCTGCCCCCATGTTTCCAGACCATGCCCATGATTGTAGCCACCTGTGTTAACCACCTTTGTGTTGTTAACCCTGATGGATTTAAGCCCTGTGTTTTCCCCTATTAGGCTGCCGGTCTTTGTTTGGTCTTTGTATTGTATTGTTTAGCGTTGTTCTTCCGGCCTCCGTTGTGTGTTTTCCCTCTGTACATTTTGTCATGTCTGACACTCGTTCTCTCCATGTATATAGCATATAGTATACACTGTATAGCATATAGTATATAGCATATAGCATATATTATTAGGCAGCCGTGGGCTGGAGGTTAGGGAACTGGCCCTGTGACCGGAAGGTTGCCGGTTCGATCCCCAGAGCTGACAGTACATGACTGAGGTGTCCTTGAGCAAGACACCTAACCCCCAATTGCTCCCAGGGGCGCCGTGGATAGGGCTGCCCACCACTCTGGGCAAGTGGTGTTTCACTTCACGGATGGGTTGAATGCGGAGGTGAAATTTCCCCGTTTGTGGGATTAATAAAGTATCACTTAACTTTATAGTATACACTGTATAGCACATAGTATATAGCATATAGTATATAGTATACACTGTATAGTATGTAGTTCATGGTTGGACAGTAACAGAATCCATTTAACAACTTTATGTAATCAGGATTAAACAATAAAATGTAATCAGATTACAGGTGCATTATAAAACAAGATTAATTTCAGATTCAGGATTACTTTTAAATTGCATACAACCAAATGTCTCACTACAAATATGTTGCAAACTCATGCAAACTTTCAGCAAAGTTTACCACTTAGAGTCTATTTGTAAACTAAGACAATCAGCTACTACTTAAAGGTGCAGCGTGTAAGATTTAGTGGCATCTAGTGGTGGGGTTGCAGATTGCAACCAACTGAATACCCTCCCTTTTCAAGCGTGTAGGTGGACGTCAGACTTTTTCTTCTTTGATGGTGAGGTTTTGTATGCAATGTTCTATTCCTACTAATAAATCCCTCAAAATCGTACACACTGCACCTTTAATGCATTTTAAACCTTTTAACCTTGTTGATTTCTGAGGAGCCCTGAAACCACAGAGAGCTTAGGGACCGTCTACAAACTATAGTCCGTCTTGGTCTGGATGGGACCTTTTATATTCTTAAAAAAGATGGTTCTTCAAGGGTTCCTTATTAAAGAAAATGGTTCTATATAGAGACATGAACACTCAAAGAATCCTTTGCACTTTTAAAGGGTTCAGATGAATTGAGAATGGGCTGTAGATGGTTCTATATAGAACTTTTTTGAAAATGTTTCTGTATAGCACCAAAAAAAGAGTTCTGCTGTTGTTACCAAGCTTATGACAGTAGACGTGCCCTATTTGGTGCTATATAACGTCATACACCACACATCCATCAATCTGAACAACCGATTCACCCTTCAAGCATGCAAAGGGTTCTTTGCATGTTCATGGTTCTGTATAGAGCCGCTGCCGTAGCCAAATAAGACAGATTCTCCAGAGGAGCTCAGTATTGATGATGTATCTCATGCTCATCTGGTGAGGAATAGACGGCGAATCTCCGCCTCTCTGACACAGCAGATGTCACTCTAACCTGAATCTTATTGACAGCTGCCCTTCATCCTTCACTCAAAGCATGAACAGATGAGCTGTGATGATGGAGATGCTCCTTATACCCTCTACACCCCCCTCTCCAATGCCCCCCCTGCCCCCCCGGCTGCTTCACCCAGCATCACTTTAACATCTCAGTGTCCAAAAACCCCAAACCCTCAAAACATTCCGACGCCTGTTCAGTCGGAATGAAGACCTGTTTCTCTGTTTTCCATTCTCTCTTTTTCTTTCTCCATTCCCTCTTTTCTTTATTTCTTTTTTTCATTTTCTCTTTCCTTCTTTCT
This sequence comes from Pygocentrus nattereri, assembly GCF_015220715.1. Classification (NCBI taxonomy): domain Eukaryota; kingdom Metazoa; phylum Chordata; class Actinopteri; order Characiformes; family Serrasalmidae; genus Pygocentrus; species Pygocentrus nattereri. The sequence continues at coordinate 2,877,714 of NC_051228.1, forward strand.
TTCTTCTTTTTCTTTCGTTTCTCCTCACTCTTTTTCTCTTTTCTCCTTCTCTCTGTTTTCCCTTTTTTCTCTTTTTCTTTTCTATCGTTCGTTCTATCTTTCTTTCTCTCCTTCTTTCTTTCTTTTCGGTCTTCCTATTTTCTTTTTTTCTCTTTCCTTTCTTTCTTGTTTTCTTTCACACTTTCTTTTTTTTCTCTTTTCTTTTTCTACTTCTTTCCTACTTTCTTACTTTTTTATACTCGTTATTCTCTTTCTTTATATTTTCCCTTTCTTTCTTTCTTTCTTTCTTTCTTTCTTTTTTCTTTTTTCTTTTTTCTCTTCCTTACATTTTTTCTGTTTCTTACTTACTTACTTTCTTACATTCTGTGTTTCTTTTATTCTATTTTCCTCTCTTTTTCCGTTTTTTGCCTTTTCTACCTCTCTCCCTTTATCTTTCTTTCTTTCTGTCTGTGTCAGCAATGAGTGCAGCTTAAAGTAGCTGAATTCACTAATTATTAGGACTGTCTGGACATTTTTGGTGTAGATGGCAGGGTAAATATGTAACACTAGACTTTAGTGCAGCTACACGCACCCATATACTGTCATAGCCAGATTAACTGAAGCACTTACACGAGCTCAGACACACGACGCAGGCGGTCATAAACACAGGCCCCATTAAGGAGCTGTATGTTGAGTTATGATCTGGGGAAGCGGCTGCAGATGATTTTCTGCTGCTGCTCTAGTCGTTTCATTTATTTCTGAATATTTATTTCGTCACGTCCCAAATGTGTCTCTATTTTACCCAAGAGGGGGCTAATGCCTGCAGTCAAAGGAGATATTTTACTCCTTTTTCTATTGAATTCAATTCCCTGAGCTCTTTGAGAAACACTGGAGAAGAGTATAACATAAATAACACCTTGTGAGAGCTTTTCAAACCTGCCCTGCCTCATGCTTACTGAGTGTCTGATACACTCGTACCTGCACCACACACAGCCATATCCATGTCACTGCTGTGCTGGGAATGGACCAACATCCACATAATACCTAGAGAACTGGCCAATGAGGAATGGGGTACAGTGGGGGCTGGCTGTGGAACAGGTGGGCTGCAGTCTAGGACTGTTTACCTACACAGTAAGTGAAAGCACAAGATAGGTGTTTCTAATAAAGTGGCCAGTTAGTGGAAGTACAACGTAGGTGTTTCTAATAAAGTGGCCGGTTAGTGGAAGCACAAGGTAAGTGTTTCTAATAAAGTGGCCAGTGAGTGGAAGTACATTATAGGTGTTTCTAATAAAGTGGCCAGTGAGTGAAAGCACGAGGTTGTGTTTCTAATTAAGTGGCCAGTTAAAGGAAGTACAATGTAGGTGTTTCTAATAAAGTGGCCAGTGAGTGGAAGCACAAGGTAAGTGTTTCTAATAAAGTGGCCAGTGAGTGGAAGTACATTATAGGTGTTTCTAATAAAGTGGCCAGTGAGTGGAAGCACAAGGTAGGTGTTTCTAATAAAGTGGCCAGTTAGTGGAAGCACAAGGTAGGTGTTTCTAATAAAGTGGCCGGTTAGTGGAAGCACAAGATAGGTGTTTCTAATAAAGTGGCCGGTTAGTGGAAGCACAAGGCAGGTGTTTCTAATAAAGTGGCCAGTGAGTGGAAGTACAAGATAGGTGTTTCTAATAAAGTGGCCAGTTAGTGGAAGCACAAGATAGGTGTTTCTAATAAAGTGGCCAGTTAGTGGAAGCACAAGGTAGGTGTTTCTAATAAAGTGGCCAGTTAGTGGAAGCACAAGGTAGGTGTTTCTAATAAAGTGGCCAGTGAGTGGAAGTACATTATAGGTGTTTCTAATAAAGTGGCCAGTGAGGGGAAGTACATTATAGGTGTTTCCAATAAAGTGGCCAGTGAGTGAAAGCACAAGGTAGGTGTTTCTAATAAAGTGGCCAGTGAGTGGAAGCACAAGGTAGGTGTTTCTAATAAAGTGGCCAGTGAGTGGAAGGACAAGGCAGGTGTTTCTAATAAAGTGGCCAGTGAGTGGAAGCACAAGGTAGGTGTTTCTAATAAAGTGGCCAGTGAGTGGAAGTACATTATAGGTGTTTCTAATAAAGTGGCCAGTGAGGGGAAGTACATTATAGGTGTTTCTAATAAAGTGGCCAGTGAGTGAAAGCACAAGGTAGGTGTTTCTAATAAAGTGGCCAGTTAAAGGAAGTACAACGTAGGTGTTTCTAATAAAGTGGCCAGTTAGTGGAAGCACGAGGTTGTGTTTCTAATAAAGTGACCAGTGAGTGAAAGTACAGAGTTGGTGTTTCTAATAAAGTGGCCAGTTAGTGTAAGTACAGAGTTGGTGTTTTGAATAAAGTGGCCAGTGAGTGGAAGGGCGGTCCAGTTAAAGGCTTATGCTTGTGGACGCTCTTAAAAGTGTCTCTTCTGTTTTCCTGTATGAAACACTCATAGCTTATAGTCGGAGAATCTACAATGATTCAAAGTCACACTGAATTATGTATGTGCCTTTCAAACAGCATAATTGATATTAATTATTCAGCTATGTTTGCAGCGTTGTCTTACAGAGATGTAGAGGTCATTTTTTGTCCATCTGATTGTGGTAGATCAGATTGACCAGTGTGTTTTTGAAGGATTTTGCCTCTTTATGTTCCATGGCAGACTTTATGCCAAGGGTGAGGTTTAGGATTAGGTTTTGGGATGTGTTTAAGATTTGGATTAGGGCCGGAGTGAGGATTAGGATTAGGTTTTGGGTTGTGTTTAAGATTAGGGTTAAGATTAAGGATAGAGTGAGGGTTAGGATTAGGTTTTGGGTTGTGTTTAAGATTAGGGTTAATATTAAGGCCAGAGTGAGGGTTAGGATTAGGTTTTGGGTTGTGTTTAAGATTAGGGTTAAGATTAAGGCCAGAGTGAGGGTTAGGATTAGGTTTTGGGTTGTGTTTAAGATTAGGGTTAAGATTAAGGCCAGAGTGAGGGTTAGGATTAGGTTTTGGGTTGTGTTTAAGATTAGGGTTAAGATTAAGGATAGAGTGAGGGTTAGGATTAGGTTTTGGGTTGAGGTTAAGGTTAGGATTAGGTTCTGGGCTGAGGTTAACGTTTAGGGTTAGGATTAAGGCCAGAGTGAGGGTTAGAATTAGGTTTTGGGTTGAGGTCAACATTAGGGTTAGGACTAGGATTTTGGTTGAGGTTAAGGTTAGGATTAGGTTTTGGGTTGAGGTTGAGATTAAGGTTAGGATTAGGACCAGGGTGAGGTTTAGGTTTTGGGTTGAGGTTAGGGTTAGGATTAGGGCCATGGTTAAGATTAGGTTTTGGGTTAAGGTTAAAGTTAGGATTATGCCTAGGGTTAGGTTTTGTGTAATGGCAGTAACATATTAACACCACATCTACTTAATGTGAGTAAAGTATCAACAGAACATCTACAAGATGTTTACTACAGTGTATTCAGACGCTTCACTGCTGCTACTCTGTTAAGAGTTTATTAATCATCTACAAAGGACCCATCCAAACAAAGTGCTACCACCCTTGGGTCCACTGAGGTCCAAAATACTTAACTTCTTTTCGTTTGTAAACAGCAGGTAAAATGATGTGGATGCCAAGAAGAAAAACCTCATTAGGATGCCTTTTCTTTTTTATTTGAAAGAAAGGAAGGGCTACAAACAAGCCAGGCCTGTGAGGTGATTTGCATCTAAAAACTCCCCAAGATTCAAAGAGGAAATCATTCCGTTTATATGTTTTTCTCTTTAGACAGTAATGCGGCTTAAAAAAGCTGTGGTCAGGATAATCCCTCAACGGAAACACTCTTTCCGTGTAAAATCACTGGCTCGGCTCTCTCTCCTCCTGCTTTAGCTGTAGTCGTTAGAGTCACTAAACTTATGACAGGCCGTATAAGTGTTATGTATCACTGTCTCCCTGCTGGGAAATGCCGAGAGTGAAGCGTTCCTGACTTTGTGATGTTTCAGTAACAAGGTCATTAATTCCTCCTCGTTGGACGGGGATGGATCCGCGCTGCGATTAGATCCCGCAAACCCCCAACTGTCAATTTCATGCTCTCTGAACAAAAAGCTGTGAGGAGTTTATTGATTGCAAAATCTGTTTGAAGGTGGAGTAACTAAAACCACCACCCCCCCATCCCCCCACCACCATCTGAGCTACTGGAATTCTTCACTATATTGGGGGGGGGGGGGGGGGGGGGGGATTAACAGAGAGCTTTTGTAACGGAAGTTTGTTTCTTTAGTCTTGAACCGAAGCCAGCAGGCTAATACAGCTAACAAGGGACCCAAGGAACTCCATCATTTAGCATGGTGCTAACTGCAGGCCTAAATCATCACACAAACCCAATGATTTTTCAGATCTTCTGCATAGTTCGATGGTTAAGCTGTAAACAGAGCCGCTCCGAGTGGTTCGGTGTGAAACGCTCTGTTCTAGATAAATGTACCGCGTCCGAGCTGTTCACAGTGGTGGTGATGGGAACCAGACGTCCCTCTAAAAGCTCCTCACAGAAAGTTCCTACATGAACTGGTTCTGAATTCACTGCCTGATGACTGAGACGCTTTCTGAGAGTTTAGAGAACTTCAACTCCATCCATGGTGGAGGGAGACATGCAGGGCGCTGTGCGGCAAAATAGTCCCCAAAGAAAACTCATTATTCCAGATTTTCCACCATCAACATTCCATATAAGCTCAGAAGACTCGTGTAGGTTCTCTGGTGGTTCTGGATGGTAAATAAAGTGTCTATATCTGTGTTGTAGTCACGGCAACGCCTGGTTCCCATCACCACCACTGTAAAGACGTCTGAACCACTTCACACCAAACCCTCTGAATCTCTCTGTTTGCGTCTCAACCACTGAATTATGCAGATATTTGGGGGGGAAATGGTGGAATTCCCCTTTAAGTGAACCCAGATAGAATTGTATGGTTTCTGGCACTTTATGAAACTGTTGTCTATAAAAAATAGTAAGTGACACAGCTAAAAATGTAACAGTAGCTTTTCCAGAGCTTGAATTCTATCTGTACTTGTCTAACATTATACAGCGTTGACAACCACATAAGCAAATCTTTTCCAGATGACTCAGCAAGTAAACGTTGGTCTGAGGCATGGAGTTTGCACAATGCTAACCTGGCGGCTATTCGCTTGCATTAGTCATTAGCCACATTAGCTCCTGTGCAAAACTAAAGGTTCAGGTTTTTGGCTGAACTGTAGCTTCAAGAGGAGCAGTGAACATGTGTTGGTGTCTAGCTTATGAAAGCAGAGGGTGGTTTTAGACCTCTGCATGGTGGAGGAAAGGAGAGAGAGGGAGGGAAGGACTGAGAAGGGAAAAGCAGGGAGGAGAGCAGAGGGAGGAGTGGGGTGGAGTGTTGGTAAGGTCAGAGTGAAGCACTGAATGCTAAAAAAGGCTGGACGACTGGTCAGAATTCTGTGCACGCCGGCCGAGTATTAGCCCCTCTCCTCGTTTCATTAAGATCCACTCTGCCAGCCCAACTCAGTCAATGAGTCACCGGGGGAAGGAGAGACTTTCTATTTCATTCTTCAACCCAGTGCTCTTCAACATGGACCTCGCCATGCAGAAGCAAGGCCCTTTGTCAACAGGAAAGTCCTTCAGCAAGGCTAGTAAAGCTTGAGGGTTAAAATCATTTCTGAGGACAAGGTCATGCTGTCGGACCCCACTCACCGGCCACTTTATTAGGTACAGTTAGGTACAGTTTATTAGGTGCTAGTAAAAGGTTGGACCCCCTTTCACCTTCAGAACTGCCTTCTTCGAGGCAGACTTTCAACAAGGTGTTGGAAACGTTCCTCAGAGATTTTGGTTGGTTATTTGTAAAGTAAAAGTACTAAAAGAGTAATTCTGGCTCTGATCTGGTCCTGTTATCATTTTTATAACCAGACTGGCTTCATGAACTCATTTCAGGTGAAAGTCCTCCAGCGTCTCTCTTGGTAAACCAGTCTTTTAATAGAACGTCATTAATTAGTGACGCTGACGTCTATTAAAATGATCAGAAGCACAAAACACTGAAGGTAAACAGTTTCCATCAGGGAGAACCGAGTGGCTCTGAAATCACTTTTTACACACAAGCAAAGTTTCAGTTTCAGATTTATTTACAACTTAGTTCCAAGTTTAAGTTGAATAAAAACTGGCTTTAAACTCAGGATCACAGATGAGCTCCTTTACTATGTTGATCTGTAGGCGTCTGTTCATAAACATAAACCAGCCCAAACTCATTTACTATAAAATGAAATGGTGTTTGTAGAAATTCAGAAAAAAGCCGCGTCAGTCTCGACTGCATATGTGGACATATTTCTATATTGAGCTCTATTTACACAAAGTTAGGTTAGTTCATCATTTATGTTGAACAGACTCTCCCAAAGTTTTACGCTGCTGCGCTGACGTTGAACCGCGTGCTGCACTGGGTCGGTATGACCAACAGGTCAAAACCAGCTCTAAACAAAGTGACCGCTGGGCCCTGATTGGTGCTCTGGCTTTCACAGAGTGAAAGTAAAGTCACCCAAAATGGAAATACTTCAGTGAAGTACAAATACAAATAAAATACATTTACTTCATTACTGTCCATCAGTATACCTGATCCACCGCTTTGATCTGGAGGTGGCAAGTTGAGCTTGGGAGGTCAACATCGGGGGCTGCGCTGGAGAAGACGTCTCCCAGATGATTCATTATAGAGCAGTACTGTATTACTATGCACAGATTGTTAGGATACTCTAATAGGGCGCCTGGTAATTATTCAGTGATTAGCATTCACAGTAGGAGGCTGTCGACTGATCTCCGTCTTTGTGCGAACGTTTCTAAAGACATTAAACATCACAGCTGAGTGTGGTCCCGTTTAAAGCGTGAGGATGAAAGGGACGCAGAGAAATAGCTGATGGTGACAGAAATGTAAATATGTGATATTTCACGGCTGCTGGAGGTAGATAGGAGGAAACGTGACGATTTGATGGTTTTGGTTCACTCATAGCCAGTGAGCTTTCAAGGCAGAGATACTGCTACAGCTAGTAGGCTGTATTAGTACAATCCTATTATCGTGCATGACGGCTACCAAATGCATGAAAGGACACTGCATTGCTGACCATCAGTAAACAATAGCTATTTACTTTCAGTGTTTAAAGTGCAATCTGCTGACATCTAAGAGCTTTTCACAGTTTAGTCACGAAGCTATTTGTAAGCTGAATGGTCAGTTGCTTGTTTAGCTGCTAGGGTAAGCACTGCTACACAGGGCTGCTAGTTGGACTACATTCACACAGCAGGTAAAAGTGGCCCAAATCTGATTTTTTTTTGGAATAGAATAGAATAGAATTCAGAACCACATACACACTAGTGAACACACACACTATGGGGCAGTGAGCACACTTGCCCAAAGAGGTGGGCAGCCCTACCCACAGCGCTCAGGGAGCAGTCGGGGGTTAGGTGTCTTGCTCCTTGTGGTCACAAGGCTGGTTCCCTAACCTCCAGCTGATGCCCTACATGGCATTGAATGCCAGGGCTTGTTTGGGATTTGAACTCAAGAACTCTCTAAGTGAGAGTCATACCCCTAGACCAACGAACCTATTGGCTGGTCATGATGTTTTTGAATGTGATCTATATGCATCACCAGTCTTTACAGATCAGCTCCTAAACTGATTCTTGTGCACACAAGAACAATGCGTCACATGGCTCATCCAGAAGTAAACAATCACGACTGCCAACGACCGCCTGTCGCTCCCGGAGGATCAGCTTCATTTTCACCAGCCTCACAGGAGCCCTCGTGAAGCTTCACTGACTGACAGCTGGGCTCATCAGTCAGAATGTGTTCAAGCGCGTACAAAAAGGGCGCGGTCATTTCTTTGGCTCACATCCTCAGATTCGTTAAACGTTGGCTTTCAGATTTTTAACCGTCCTGTCACACTGCAGCCACTCTCTTATGGCTTTCTTACGAAATCTCTGTGAACACGGAGCGATTTGGATCAGTCTCTTCCACGTTTTTAGTACAGCAACATGAGCCTGAATGTTTATGAGGTGTCAGCAGCATGAAACGATGAAGAATGTCGAGTTGGATTGACATAAAAGGCGCATATAATCCCGTTCAGACTGAGTCACTTTGCCGCAGATCGGATTAAATTTCAGTACCACATATGAAAACGTCTCAAACCTGAATTGAAAGTGTCAAATTCAGTGTGCTTATCTGTTCACACTGCCACAAAAAAGCACATCTGTGTCACATCTGAAGAAAAAGATCAGATTTGGGCCACTTTTACCTGCTGTGTGAACAAGGCCTTCGAGGCTTTGATTAGGGTGACCAGACATCCCTGTTTTCCAGGAACAGTGCTCATTTTTGGTGGCCTGTCCCCAGCTGGAGCTGTCCCCGGAAATGTCCCCGTTTATAACTGTGAATTAAAGACATACCAGAACGTATGTTTCTGAGAAAAAGAACAGTATGAGAAATGATATGAGCTCTCAAACATGCGCCTATAGAAACGAACCTACTCAGCAAATCTCCCTTCAATTCTTTCTTCATTGGTGAAGCACAAGTTAAATTTGGAGGCGCAGGGTCATGCGTACATGACACAAGGTCGGAGCACAATTTTTGGCATGCATGTCACTTACAGCGCACCAAATAGTAACAAATAGTAAAACGTAGAGTCAGGTTTGCAGTAGAGCTCCGCCAATTTCCGAGTCTTGTGCGACACTCTGCGAAAGCGTAACTCAGCCTTTAGGACTTTCCAGGGAAAGCTCCAGCCGGGAACAGACGACTGAAAACAAGGACTGTCCCCAGAAAACGAGGATGTCCGTTCACCCTAACGTAAAAGTCATAGTCACAGACTTTTCCCCTTCTAGTTTTGGCTGTGTTTCCTGGGACTTAGAGGATCAGCTATCATTTCAGGATCCGGTCCAGGCTCCTTCGCTTTTCTCCGTCTCCATCAGTCTCCTCCTCGTCTCCTGGCGGGAGGAAAAGCCTCAGTCAGCTGTTTCTGGCACCCTGCTGCCCTCGCTAAATCAGTCCTGCAGATTGGGTTTGCTTTCCTGACAGCACAAGGACTCTGATGATGACTAAGAGAGATGTATACATGTCGCTACTAGTTAACAGCATCACGCCAACAGTGGTTGGGAGCACTAGGAGGATGGGTGGGCGTTGTAGAGGGATGGAGATGGAGATGGCTCTCAAATGGCTAAATTGAGGTTTTGGGGTGGATGATGTATCCTCAGTGAGCTACAATTACTCTGACCAGATTGAGGCCTATTTGTCTCACTGTAATATCAAAACTGAAACAGGCTGCTACTATATGCTCACCTGCCACTTTATTAGGTGCTCAGTTGCTTGTTAACACAAATAGCTAATCAGCCAATCACACGACTGCAACTCACTGCATTTAGGCATGTAGAGGTGGTCAAGACGACTTGCTGAAGTGCAGACCGAGCATCAGAACGGGGAAGAAAGGGGATTTAAGGGGCTTTGAACGTGGCGTGGTTGTTGGTGCCAGACGGGCTGGTCTGAGTATTTCAGAAACTGCTGATCTGCTGGGATTTCCACGCACAACCATCTCTAGGGTTTACAGAGAACGGTCCGAAAAAGAGGAAATATCCAGTAAGCGGTCAGTTGTGTGGACGAAAATGCCTTGTTGATGTGAGAGGTCAGAGGAGAATGGGCAGACTGGTTCCAGATGATAGAAAGGCAGCAGGAACTCAAATAACCAACCAGAATCTCTGAGGAACGTTTCCAACACCTTGTTGAAAGTCTGCCATGAAGAATTAAGACAGTTCTGAAGGGAAAAGGGGGTCCAACCTTTTACTAGCAAGGTGTACCTAATAAAGTGTCTGGTGAGTGTATGTCTTCTGCCTTTGTATGAGGTTTTACATACTTGCGATTGAACATTTACATTCATCTAAATACTTCTGATGCTATTTGCGTGTGTGGATGCTGTTGGTATCATAGGAGATGGTATTACGTTCATCAGATATGTAAACGAATGCATAAATGATGAGAGAAGTCGTCCCTGGAGACCTCTGCACTATTGCTATGTGTGTGTGTGTGTTACACTTAATTTATATGTTAATGATAAGCATGCATATAATTCTGTAAAGCCCCTTATAGCCTTTCTCATAGTTATTCCTGTATTATTTTTTGCAGGAGCACTTCAACCCAGAGTGTAAGTTCAAAGAGAGTGTGTTTGAGAACTACTACGTGACCTACTCATCCATGCTGTACCGGCAGACCCAATCCGGCCGCTCGTGGTACATCGGCATCAACCGCGACGGGCAGGTCATGAAGGGCAATCGAGTCAAGAAGACCAAACCAGCTTCCCACTTCCTGCCTAAAGTCATTGAAGGTCAGTTGCATTTCGTTTCAGCGCAGCACCACATTGCTAGTCTGTGGTGTCCACAGTTTGCTTCATTAGCCTAGCCCTGGAGCTATGAGGCTGCAGCTAACAAGTAGCAAAGTGCTAACTGTGAGCCCAGTCATTACACACTTTTGCAGCGCTGACGTTGAACCGCGTGCTGCACTGGGTCGGTATGACCAACAGGTCAAAACCAGCTCTAAACAAAGTGACCGCTGGGCCCTGATTGGTGCTCTGGCTTTGCGCTTCTTTCGTTTTGACATGTTACGTTTTTATACACACAGAAACCAAAAGGAACGACAGATTTCTCAAAATGTAGGAGGGAAAAGTTGGATATTAGACTCTGAAATGTAGTGGAGTGAAAGGAGAAAGTCGCCCAGAACGGAGAAACTTCAGTACAGATACACGAAAAATACTAAAGTACAGAAACTAATTACATTTACTCAGTTACTCAGTCACTGTCCACCACTGATGAACATACAACATTAAATTACTTTACAAACAAATGAAACGTTCTTTTGGCTTCTTAGTATTCAAATATTTCAAGCTTTAAGGCAAGTGTGAGATGATTGAGGCAGCTAATTGATGAGATTAGTGCATGTTAGCTACATTAGCCTTGTAGCTCCACTGCAAAGCAGCCTAACGTTATAACATCAAGTGTGCATCTTCTGATGAACTCCAGATGTTGCATGTACCGATGTGAGATTTGGCTGAACTCTCTTTCCTTTTCTGCAGTCGCCATGTACAAGGAGCCGTCGCTGCACGAGTTAGTGTTGGAGCAGAGTCCGCCACGAAAGACGGTGAAGACGTCAGACTCACCGTCGCACCAAAACGGCCACAAGGAGGCGCCCCGGGCCGAGGCTTCGTAGCACAGGGGCCGGAGGGAGGGGGAGGGCGCCGGTCACACTCCGAAACTCCATTTCCCTTCAAACACTGGGGCACAAAGATCACATCTCGCCTCCATAGCCGCCGGCTGAGAGCTGGCCATGGTGGGCCGGGGGTCGGTCAGCAGCCCCCTCCAGGGCCGACCTCTTCAGCTCCAGAGAGGGGAAGCCTCTGTCTTTCTCTTTTCTCTGACACAGTGGGCTTGGAGGAGCAGCCCACGCTTCATTCTTCCCAGCATGAGCTTTTGTAACCCTCCCGAAATCACCCTCCCAGCTCCAGCAAGCCACAAATCAGTGGCCTCCGGGTGCCCTGTGCCAGCTAGCGACTCGAACAGAGGCAGCCGTCGATGACAAACACACCGATGCAGGCAGAGCAATGTCAGCCATATCCTAGCAAAACAACGCTGCGAGTTTACTTGACTGAAAACGCACATCGGTCCCACATGAATGGAGTAAAAGAACATTAGAGGAAGTCTTTAACGGTGAATCTGACCATGGCTGTGATTCGGTCATGGTAGATCGTCCCAGCCATGACGTTATTCACCATAACAAACCACACTGAGCTGCTTTTCTACAAATTAAAGAAAAAAGCAGATTAAAGAAGCCAGGATCATTCTTTCAAATCTGATCTTAACATTTGCATTTTCTTCCTCCGAAAAAAATAGGTCCAGTAGCTTAGAGCACAGAGGCCACTGGTGCTGCTTAGGCAGCGGAATAATATAAAACATTAGTTATTATATTGAAGCCAGAACCGTTTGTCACTGTGGAATTAGACCTCTGCATTTAACCCATCCGTGCAGTGAAACACCCACATACACACTAGTGAACACACACACTAGGGGGCAGTGAGCACACTTGCCCGGAGCGGTGGGCAGCCCAGGGAGGGTGCCTTGCTCAAGGTGACTTCGGTCATGTATTGTCAGCAAAGGGGATCGAACCGGCAACTTTCCAGTCACAGGGCTGGTTCCCCAACCTCCAGCCCACGACTGCCCCCTATTATTATATCTAATAAGAGCGTATAGAATATTTTTTAGCCAATCAGAATGTGTGGGTGGAGCTAATTATGGCATAATAAATACACAAACGCAACTGTTGGCAGCAAAATGAATGACAACAATTACGTCATTCGTGTGGAACCGAGGTACCAATCAGATGAAGTGAATTCAAGGCAGTTTCCGTTTTGACTTTATTTTTATTTTATTTCTTATTTCGTTTTTCTTATTTTGATACTGCTGATGATATGAGGGGGTGTATGCTTGAGACAGAGAGAGATAGAGGGAGAGGGCAGTAAACGTCCGGCCCACCTGAGCGTCCTGCTGGTTCAGTCACCGTGGTGATGCCAGCAGTCTGCTCTCCCGTCCAATCAGAGCCCAGCCAGCAGGAGGGGGCAGTAAAATCAATTTTTTACTGGACAGCTCAAGGAGGATATGTTTCTATTGGATGGTTTAGAGGAGGGGGATTGATTGATTTCTGCTGGACGGTGGCCAGATGAGTTCATTCCTTGGCCAGCATCTTTGGCTGGTCGCAACAAAAGAAGACGGTGCGGTCTAGTCAGATTTTGCTGAGTGACCTTCGCAACTGCGACACTTTTTAAACACAAACAAAGGCTGTTTCCTCTCCTCCCTCCATCACTCGCTCACTCAGCAGCTACCAGAATGCGCCGAGTGTATTTTACATAATGATGATGATGATGATGAGGGTGATGAAGCATACTGAAAGGGCATCAGATGACCACATTAATAACATATATTACATCAGCACTGTTGTGTTTCACTTACTTTGGGCAATAACAGTGTTGATGTAAAACGTTCCCTTATTTTTGATTTAATATTCAGTGTTTTTGAGAAAAATCTGGGATTTTTCAGCCTAAATTAAGCCGTCCAGTCCACTTTAAAGTCTTTCTAAACTGTTTCTAGTTCAAATGTGTCATGACCCAGCATGACCACGTGGCTACGTCTTTAGTGACCACTCGACTGGTCTGCTAAGAAGGCTATTTTTTGTTTATCAGGGTCAAATATGCAGGGATATTATATATAAATACACAGAGGCCATTGTTTCGCCAGTGCTTTTGATGGAGTTCTTTCAGGGGATTATATGGAGTTCAGCCATGATTCACAACACGTCCTGGAATGATGGCATCCACCTTAGACCTCGAAGGGGAATTCCACCAATTTTCCACAGTTTCTGAGTAAATAAGTGTGTTGAGATGTAAACAGAGTCATTCAGAGTGGTTTGGTGTGAAACGCTCTGTTCTAGAGAGACGTACCCAGTCAGAAGTGTTCACAGTGGTGGTGATAGGAACCAGACGTCCCCCTCCATTCATGGTGGAGGGATACATAACATGCAGGGCACTGTGAGGCAAAGTAGTCCCCAAAGAAAGCCCATTATTTCAGATTCTACGCTATTTTACCATCACCGACAATCTATAAGAATCTCAGGAGACTCGTGTAGGTTCTCTGGTGGTTCTGGATGGTTAATATAGTGTCTATATCTGTGCTGTAGTCATGGCGACGTCTGGTTCCCATCACCACCACTGTAAAGACGTCTGAACCATTTCACACCAAACCAGCTCTGAATCTCTCTGAATCTGAACTATGCAGAGATGTTTCAGTTGTGTGTGAGACTCTGGACGTGAGTGGGATTTCTAAGCCAGTTCCAATTGCCTTTATTGGATGGAGTAAATACATGCGTTCAAAAGTTTGGAATCACTTGTCATATTAATAATTATTCAATAATAACCTACACAGTGCAGACTGAAAGGTAATAATATACGCCTCAAAATGTAAAACAATAGTTTATTCACAACTTAAAGTATTTTGAGAACAAAAGGAGGTTGTGGATGTTTCAGTTTTAGTGGATGTTTCAGTTTCAGTACGAACTGTTCACTGCAGGCCCTACAGTCCATATATGGCAGCTAAGCTGCATGAACAGCCTGGTTTGCATTTGCTGTTTTTGTGATGTCACAAGGAACTGTTCATTCACATACAGCAGTTGGTCCCCACCACTTGAACGTGACATAATATAACATAGCCAACCAGAAGAGAGGAAATTTGCATATATCAGTCTTAAAGGCACAGCCTGTTTAAGTCTAATGGATAAGGAGAGGATGCAGTCATGTAAAAATGAATTACGACTGGTTCAAAAAGCCACACAAGCATCATAAATGGAGCTCAGGGAACAAATAGCTCGCAAAAATGTAATATTTGGGCCCATTACGTACTAAACTATCCATTTACGGTCATTTCTTATCACCAAATTACTGTGAATGTCTGGTTGATCGCTATAGATGTTGATTTTATTGGTTAATTCTTGACGCTTCTGCAGCTCGTTGGAAACGGCTTAATATTATAGCTTCCTTTACATTGAAAGCATCATGGAATCATTTTATGCCTCTATTTGCAATAACATGGTTTAATATGAGAAACAAGGGTTCCAAATTTTTGAACAGTAGCGTGTGTGTCTAATGAAAACATCACTTCATACCCATTACTGTGCATTTTTAGACCATCGCAGTCCTTTCTGATGATCATTTTGGTCATTATGGTCAGGATGGAGATGGCTTCAGTGAGGGACCAGAACATCAAAGCGGGAGAGTTGATCGTTATTCCGCACACGCTCTCCTGCTTATCCTCTCCCAGCCTTTACCTCCCTGGCCGGGTGTCCGGCAGATGAGCCAGACATGCCGCTCTGTGATGACTTCTGGAACAGAGCCATCAGACATTGTGCTTAATGAAAAACCTCCATTGGCCAGCGCTCGGCTCTGGTCATATATTTTGTCAGTCCGGATGAAAGCATAACCTCCGTTTGGCCTTGTCTGAGTTGTCCGACTGTCAGGATGAATGCACAGATCCGCAATTACACCACAGGCCAAACGTATGGAAGCAGGCAGTGATGCTCTAAAAGCTGCGCTGAGTTTTAGTTAGAAAGGAAAGCAGTGGTGGACCGTTACACTGCGGTATCACACAGCCTCCAGCATTACTGCCAGGAGTGCCGCACGACGGTCAAAGGAACAGTCAAAGCACGTCGATAAGCATGCTGGTGTGTAGTACGTTGTCGAAAATGGGTTGAGAATGTTGTAACAGAGTTAAAGTGTGAACAGAGTAGTCTTAAATATGTAGGTAGAGCAATGGGTGGATGTTGAAGATCCAAGCTGAAATAAAGTTGAATAAGGTCAAAGGAAGATAAAGACTAAGCCTAAGAGAGATATAGAGAGTCAAAAACAGTCAAGCTCAAATAACGTCAAAAAAGGTCAAAAGAGACAAAGAAAGTGAAAAAAGTCAAGGTCAAATGAAGTTCAAAGGCAGAAGATCAAAGGAAAGCAAAGAAATTCAAAAATGTCAAGGTCAAATAAAGCAAAGCTAAAGAACATCAAATAACGGTTTAAGAAAGTCTATGAAAGATGAGGGACAGTCAAGGTGAAGAAGCTCAAATAAAGTCAAAAAAGGTCAAAATAGACAAAGTGAAAAATGTCAAGGTCAAGGAATGTCAAGGTCGAGAAGGTCCAAGAAAGTCCAAGATGGTCAAAAAGAGTAAAAAACAATCATAGACGTGGTTAAGTAAGTGTCAATAAAGTCAAGGTCAAGAAGGTCAAAGAAAGAAAATGAAAGTGAAGGTGAAGAAGGTCAAAGACAATCTAAGATGGTCAGAGAAAGTCATGGTCAAGTGAAGTCGGTGTTGGGGTCAACAAGATCATACAAAGCTAAACAAAGTCAAAAAAGGCAAGGTCGAAGAAAGGAGAAGAGAGGCAAGGTCAAAGAAAGATGGTCAACATGGTCAAAGAAAGTCACAAAACTCATGGTCAAGTAAAGTAAGCGTCAAAAAAGTCAAGGTCAAGAAGGTCGACGGAAGAAACAGCAAGGCAAAGTCAAAGAAAGACGGTCATGATGGTCAGAGAAAGTCAAAAACGTCACGGTCAAGTAAAGCTGGCGTCAAAAAAGTCAAAAGGATCAAATAAAGTTAAAACAGAATCAAACACAGAAAAAGAAAGTCAAGGTCAAGAAGGTCAAAGAAAATTTGAGCGCTTGAAAGGAACTCTTGAAAGGATATAGAACGTCAATGTCAAAGAAAGCCAAGGTCAAGAAGGTCAAATAAAGTTAAATAAGATCAAAGAAGACAAAAAAGTTTAAAAAGTGAGGTCAAAGAAAGTCAAAGGAGGTCAAATGGGGGTAACTAGCCTCTCGGCCTGTGAAGACGTGTTAGGTGATTTCGTTTGGAGTGTGTTGGGTTTTTAGGTTGTGTGTCGTGCGTAGATGTGAGGCTGCAGGCGTGAAGAATGGACCGAAGGAGTGAAGCTGTTGGGTGTGACGGCGGACAGATTGAAAATGTTTGGATGATGAAGCGGGAAGGGATGGATGGATCATTAGGCCGGACGCAGAGATGAGGAGAAGAGTGAGTTTTTCTAGCGCTTTAGTGCTGACAGAGAGCCGTAATGACTGCGCCGAGAACATCTAAAGGTTTATTATGCGTTTACATGGTTTCTGGGCTTCTTCAGGGAAAACGCCACAGGCTGACGAGGCAGAGGAGGAGGCGGGGGGGTGCTTAAAGGAGGGGGGAGGGGTGTGTGTTGCCACATTTCTTGAACACCTTCAGCGAGGTGATGTCTGCTTCCAGCGCAGGTGATGGAGAGACTGTACACGTGCCTGCTTCCATATGCAGACCTGAAACCTTCTCTAGAATCATTTTTTCCTCGATGGGTACATTAGAAAGGTCCTCAGGATGAAAGAAAAACAGGCATTGTGAATAAAACCAATCCACATAGACAGAATACATTAACATTTGTGCTGAAGTTATGAGGAGCGTTTCAGGCTGGACTCCTTTTTGAATGAGGCTCAGCCGCTCAGATCAGTGTATCAGTCTTAAAGGCACAGTAACAAAAACCGCCTGTGTACCTCTGTGGGATGAAGAAAGGTTGGAAAATAGCCATGTAAAAATAGTTTTGACGTTTCACGGTACATAAAACCTCACAGTCATCCTGAATGAATCTCAGACGGAAAAATAAAACGCAGGAAAAAATGCGGCCCCTTTCGGCAGAGCGCGATTCTGCTCTGTAGACCCTTTAGAAAGGGTGACCCCCCCCCCATCATGCATAAAAACAAGTAAGTGTGTGTGTGTGTGTGTATTACCTGGCTCCACTGCGATCACAAGGACACACACACACTCCCTCCCTCTGAAGTCATGCTCCATTTCCTGAGCAATCTTCCCAAACCACGTCCTGAGTGTCCAATGGCCATTAACCTTCCCTACAGTGAGAGAGAGAAAGAGAGAGAGAGAAAAGTGTGTATGTTTGTGTATGTGTGTATGTGTGTGTGTGTGTGTGTGTGTGTGTGTGTGTGTGTGTGTGTGTGTGTGTGGGACAGAGTAGTAACGATCGATTGGCTCAATAAAAGCTAAACTGAAGCGCAGTAGCAGAGCACGGTGCGCTCTGATTGGTTGCTGCAGCAGCAGAGGACGTTCAGTACACTGAACTGAGAGAGCATCTGCCAGAGAGTGTGGAGGGAAACCCCTCTACAGCAACACTGACCACACACTGACCACGCGCTGACCACACACTAACCATAGATTGAACACATACTGACTGCATACTGAACACATAATTAACACACACTGACCACACACTGAAAACATACTGACCACATAATGAACACATACTGATCACACACTGACAGCACACAGCCATAGACTGAACACATACTGACCGCATACTGACCACATGGTGAACACTCACTGACAACACACTGAACACATACTGACCACATACTGAAAACATACTGACCACATAATGAACACATACTGATCACACACTGACAGCACACAGCCATAGACTGAACACATACTGACCGCATACTGACCACATACTGAACACTCACTGACAACACACAAAGAGCATACAATGAACACATACTGACCACAGATTTACCACACACTGAATGTCTTCTGAACACATATATACTGACCACACACTGACCATCTACTGGTAACACATTGACCACATACTGAAAATACACTTACCACACTCTGAATACATAATGAACACATACATACTGACATGACACCGACCACATACCGGCCATCCACTAAAAACATACTGACCACACACTGACAGCACAGTGCCCACATACTGACCGCCTACTAAATACATAATGACCATACGCCGACAATATGCTGAACACCTACATACTGATAAGACGCTGAACACATACTGACCACATACTAATCACTCACTGAGCACTTACTGAAGACACACATACTGACCGCACACTGACCACACACATATGATTCAGATTCATTTACAGGCCTGACCAGAATTACCCCACATGCACATGCATTCAGTTCCCATTCAGCCTCTCTCTGTCTCTCTCTCTCTCTCTCTCTCTCTCTTTCTCTCTCTCCCTCTCTCTCTTTCTCTCTTTCTCTCTGTCTCTCTCTCTCTCTGTCTCTCTCTCTCCCTCTCTCTCACTCTCTCTCTCTCTCTCTCTCTCTCTCTAAATCAGGGCAGGTACAAATGTCTCAAGGACACATTTGGTCCATGTGTGTCCTTTGTCTGTCCCTGATTCCAGCATGTAAAATCGTGAACCAGTGAACCAGTGAAACAGTGAACCAGTTCAGGCTTGTGTGCTCCGCAAAGATTCCGGAGAAAAAAAGGTGAATTTTCATACTGTATTTTTGAACAAAAGAGAATTTCATACTGTTTATCTCAGAGATCTAAGAGGAGAGACATGTGCACTTAAAGCTACACCGGGGAGCGGATTATATAATGTAGGCAGTGGTATAGATTATAGTGTGTAGGTATTGTTATGAGGGAGGGCTGAATTATTTTGAAGAAAATCTGAAAGAGCCATACTGACTACACTGTACAGATGAATTCAGAGTAGTGCTGTTGTTTTTGGTTGTGCGATTGTTGTTTAATGTCTGGTAAACAGTGAAGACGATGAATTGTGAGTTTATATGACGTCAGATCGGTGCTTCCTTCACCTACGGATTGAAAAAGCTATACATTTATATACTGTACAAAAACAAATCTGTAGAAAATGTTCAGTTTTTTATTTTCTTTCTTTTAATATTTCATTTGTATAATTATTTGTGAATAAGATTTGCCCTGTGGTGGCTGGGTTATATATAATATATATATATATGTTTACATATGTGTTTTTTGTCTTATAATGTCCCAACATTCAACAGAGTCCTCAAAACTCCTTCTAGGTTCTTCACGTTGTTCAGAGATGGTTATTTTCTGTGGTGTTTTCTTCTATAAGAATATATGATGCTGCATCTGAAGGAAATACTGTAATAATGATGAATAATAATAATAATAATAGTATTAGTGATGATAATAGCTGGTTATGTTTTGTCCTTTGAGCAAGGTGCTTTCAGCCCAGAGTGAGTCCTTGGGTCCTTTTTTGAAGCAAACGCTGTGAAATTGTTCTCTCCAGGCTCCGCCCACAAATGAGTTCCTTCATAGCAACAGTTGCCAGGTTGGACAAGCTTGTAAAAATCCCATTCAGTCTAATGAGAAACTCAAGAAGCTGTTTTTTACACGGCAGAAACTTTTTTACACTGTGTTTTTGCAGCACGTTGGCCACATTTTGTGTTTTTCCAGTGCGTTCAGTTCAAATAAATAGATGTTAAATAGAAATTGTATGCAAACGTTTGCCATAGTCAAGTTTTGTTTTTTTTTTTAAACTGGATGCTTTAACTAATTAACTTAAGTCAGCAAAACGTGTCATCTGAGAGGGGGCGCCAATACATTCGCACAATCCCGTATGTCATTCCTTTGATTTTTTTTTTTAAACTTGTGCATCATAACAGTAGATATAGAACAAACTAATTGTGGGTGGAGCCTAAATAGGACAATTATGTATATGTACTCTTCCAAAACAAAAGCAGCTGTTTCAAAAGCCCCAAACGTGCATAAACTCTGTGGGTCAGGATCGTCTTCCAAAAATGAAAAAGAAGCCACTCCCTTGTCATTTTTGTCTTCCAAAATAAATGAACAAAAAGAAATAATGCTAATAATAATAAAACTACAGCGAAGTCTTCCACCAGCCAGGGCTGCTGTGGACTGTTTTCTGGGCCTGGCTCTGTCTGCCTGTGAGAACACAATTTAGGCCAGTGAGGAGACTCTAATGCACTGAATGCATACAGTGCTGTCACTCCACTGCAGACGCTGACCTACGACGGACCAACAGCCATACAAAACCGCCGACCTGGCAGCGGCTGGACGAACCAGCAAGGAAGGCGGGAAGGAGTGAAACAATAAACTGCTCATTATGGAGAGAAGAGACTTTGGTCACATGCATGAATCACCATTACGACCAGCAGAAGCCTTCTCTGCAGAAGAGCAGCGGTCAGTACAGTGCTTCCTAACCTGGCCTGCTGACCTGCCTGTGTTTCTAAAGCAAATGCGCACCTGTTTGCTGGGGGAGGGTGTCTTATTATTGAATAAAACCAATATATTTGTATGATTGTAAAAAGGTGTACTGAAGTTTCTTTATTAGGAACACTTTATTAGAAACACCTGCCTTGTGCTTCCACTCACTGGCCACTTTATTAGAAACACCTACCTTGGGCTTCCGCTCACTGGCCACTTTATTAGAAACACCTACCTTATATTTCCATTAACTGGCCACTTTATTAGAAACACCTACCTTATATTTCCATTAACTGGCAACTTTATTAGAAACACCCACCTTGTGCTTCCACTAACTGGCCACTTTATTAGAAACACCTACCTTATATTTCCATTAACTGGCCACTTTATTAGAAACACCCACCTTGTGCCTTCACCAACTGGCCACTTTATTAGAAACATCTACCTTATATTTCCCCTCACTGGCCACTTTATTAGAAACACCCACTTTATGTGTCTACAAACTGGCCACTTTATTAGAAACACCCACCTTGTGCTTCCACTAACTGGCCACTTTATTCAAAATGCCGACCTTGCAGTTCCACTAACTGGCCACTTTACTGGAAACACCCACGTTGTACTTCCACTCACTGACCACATTATTAGAAGAACCTACCTTGTACCCTCACCAACTGGCCACTTTATAAGAAACACCCACCTTATGCTTCCACTAACTGGTCACTTTACTGGAAGCCTACCTTATATGTCCACTTAATAGGTAAACAATTACTGATTGTAGTCTGTTGCTGGACAGTTCATCAGTGCCATTCATGATTGTTCAGGTTTTAAGCTTTCAGAGGTCCTGCCCCTGAGCACTGTGTTCCGAAAGCGTTCAGAACTCAGATATTCGTAGTGCTTTTTCCACAACATGTAATAATCCTCGAACAGAACATATTGAGGGTGCCCAAATCAGTATCAGAGCCAAAGTAGGTCAGCGAGTACAGCCAGGGGTCAAATTACATTAAGATCGCATTTTAGACTGACAGCCATCATCATCTGATTTAATGATCAGCCAAACTGGATCATATTAACACAGTATAAAGCAGTCATTTGAAAACAGCAGTAAAAACAGTTTAGAGGATCTGAGCTGAATTAAGAGGCTGAGCTGAATTTGGAATTTGGGGGTGGGGGTTAGGGGCGTCCCGGCTTGTTCGAAGCTCCATATACTGAGGGGCTCATTGCACGTTGTTTGGCTCAGATTGCTTCGTCCTAGAGAGAGTTATTCCAGAACATTCGGGGCCTCTTTCGAGTGAATCTCCCTGTACAAACATAAAACATCAGAAATGGGGGTGGGGGTGGGGGTTCTTGAAATTGTGTCTGGTTGGGGTGGGCAGCCTTGTCTTTGTGCAGGTCTGCACACATTTATAATAGCATTTATAATAATCAAGGTGCTCCGCTTAATTATTACCATCACGGTTTGTTCCAGTGCCCAGCTTTGGTGGTTTTAGTTGATTACTGTGCGGAGTAGCTCAGGCGTGTGGGAGACAGATGGTTCCAACAGCTGCAGGTAAGCACGGGTGAGCCGAGAGGCAGGCAGGTGACGAGTGACAGGTGACCTCTGACTCTAACACTGAGCGCTGGCACTCACTCACACACACACACACACACACACAGAGGCAGACCTCATACACTCTTTCTGCCCATTTTAATACTACTGGTAACTCTCATCCACTTCGCCTCGTCATTTCCTTCTGGGAAATCCCCGACTCCATCTTACAGGCTGCTCCATTACTCTATTAACTCCGGGGAAGTTTGTTAGATTCGTTTTTCGGAGGAGTCGAGCGAACACAAGCCGCAGAACCTGCCCAGAAATCATTACTTGTCTCTGATCTTGATCATTGTGCTGTCCACTGAGTCCACATTGATGCAACTGCAGTCACTGATGGTTGGGCAGCTGTTGACGTCAGTCTTGATGTTGATTTAATGTTTACGCTACTCTGAGTTCATGCAGTATCGATTTAATGTTGAAAGCATAAGAAACTCAGTTGAGAGTTTACAAAATATAACACGCATTACTTTTTTATCCGTTTAGTTATCAGCACTAAGCAACTCAAGGGCCAGTATCATGGGAGAAATGAGCCTTCGTCCTATTAGAAGACGTCATTTACACATGAACTCTTAAGGAGCCCGTCTTCAGGCCCAATCCCAATTTTCCTATTTTTACCCCATCTACTTGTTTTTGAGTGTCTCCTTGGCTCTTGGAACTGAGCTACAAGGGGTAGTGGTTGAAGTCTTCCTCACAAAATGAGACCCTCAGATAAAAAGAGCTTTACATTAACAGCTACTAGCGCCGATCTGTAGGTGACCCTGCCCGTCTGCAGGGGCAGCAGAGGAGGGGAAAGTTCAGCTCCTCACTGCTGGACTTTGGTTACATTTAGGGATCATACGCCTTCAAAGAGGGGGGGGCAGTTATTTATCATCACCCACCCCTAATTCTTCACTCATATGAAGCTGAAATCAGAGATTCTCCAGATTCTTGTTCGAATTTTCCCGTTCAACCTTAAAACTGAGGTTCCAGAAAGTAACTGCTGCACCACTTAAGGTGGAACAGGGAATTTATCTAGATATTGAGACATCAGCACTAGTAGCGATTTTTTGTGCTTGTTATGAA
Source organism: Pygocentrus nattereri (assembly GCF_015220715.1). NCBI lineage: Eukaryota > Metazoa > Chordata > Actinopteri > Characiformes > Serrasalmidae > Pygocentrus > Pygocentrus nattereri. The sequence goes on from NC_051228.1 coordinate 2,900,896, forward strand.
GAAAAGGACCATAATACACTGAAACGGCTTTAAACAGGGATAAACAGTGATCATCGTCATTTTTTAACAGAGAAAATTCTCTCATTTGTGGGTTTTTTTGGTCTCTTGTGCTCCATCTGTCCGGTTTTTCCTTTTTTCTCATATCTCTCTGTTTGGAGTCTCTGGAAAACCTCCGGTCATGCAGCCCCAACACTTTACCCCACCCCTCTATCTCAACAAGAATCGGGACACCTTACCCCTAGACGAGGGGTAGGGCTCAGTGGTAGGGGCGAGGGGTGAAGTGGGATTGGGCCTCGGAGTGTATGTGGAGGTTCTTTAAACAAGCCTTATCAAACAGTTTTCATACATTTTATTGTTTGCCCCGGTTCACTTCATTTTATGTGCCAAAAACATCATAATTCATTTGCTCCTGATTACTTTCCATCCCTTAGCGTTAAACGGGCTTTCAGTTACTGGGCCTTTATGAGTGGTATATGTAAACGAGCTCTGTTCTGATTGGCTGTGCCTCAAAACGCAGTTGGAGCAGAAACACTTCTTATAACTTCAGCAACAAATGGGTGGAGCTAAACTGCTGCAGGCTAAATAGGATTTATGGGATATACATACTGTATGTGTGACATCACAAAACAGGGACTTCAGAGCAGGCTGATTTTGGGCTGTATGGTCTGAGGAGTGAGTAGCGCTTACATAACAACAACAAACACTTTTATTCCAAATAAAGCATTGGGAAATGTTTTCCATGATACAGGCTCAGGCACAGTGGCTCACCTGATGACTCTCCAAACAGTCGATGACCTGGATCCGGTTCGCTGAGGCAGTGATCGGTTTAAAATGAGCTCTAATTTAAGACCCTGTTCTACGGTATTGCTCAGAAGAACCCATGTTGGTTCTTCGCTATTGTGAGCACACCTATAAGTCTCAGTGCTGAGTATAAAAGCTCAGAGCTCCAGCACCGAGAACGTGAATTCGTGAGGATTACACAAAGAAGTCAAACTGTAGGTGAACTCACGAGGCAAAACAGCTGTACATCCTCCCTCTGAGGTGAGGGCTTTAAAGCAGAGATCTTGTTTTGAAGGTATTTTTAAGCTGTTTTGTGGCTCGATATCTCCAGATGCTCTGGAAGAACAGATTAAAGCGTAATCTGATTCTATCCGTAATTATCAAGCAGCTCAAGACTCTACAGATATTAAAGGATGCTGTAAAGCGTCTGTCTGCTGTTTTAATACGTTTCTCTTCTATTTCTGGAGACGAACATGCAGCATTTCTCCAAAAGCATTGGCGTCTCTGATGTGACAGGCTGTCAGTGCGGATAGGAAAGAATGCAATATTTGAGCAGAGAGCAGGATTAAAGTGACAATCTGGTGAAAATGTTTCACAAATAACCCCAAATAAAAAAGGCTTCTTCTATAGTAACAGCAAAGGTTTAGTATAAAAAACCGAGTTCATTTCTTGCGATTTTTAGTTTTTGGCATTAACTGAGCTCAGCAGCTGTCCTTTACACTGGGGACATTTCTTGAAGAATGTGTGGTGAATTTGATCTAATTAATTCTATAGTCATAACATTAATTTCTATCATATTGGTTATACTGTGTAGATCCTGGTTGGAGTTTATCCTGTGGGCCCCAGACTGAAATGGGAGTGGGATCTCAAGGTACTAGTGGAAGTTGAGAGGGTCCATTGGACAGGAGGGAGGCCCCCTGAATGTAAACAATGCCTATATATGGTATTAGGTGATCAGGGCCATTATGGAGGGAAAGGTATTTGGCTTGAAGAAGACCCATACATTGAAGGCTATCTTAATAGAAACCAGATGTGGGCTATATGTCCTCACAAACATATAAAAGCCCTGAGTTGGGAACGTATGTCAGAGAGGAATTTGGCTCTTCTCTCCAAGCTGATTCGCAAAGGCTTGTCCGTGACTTCGACCACTCAATGCTAATAAACATCTTTATATGCAAGAGACGAGTGTCACCGAAGAGTTTGTTCCTACACCTTTACAGCATCGCTACACCACAAATGGACCAAAAGAAATGCTCCAAACTTGCTTTGAATAAAATCACATTGCATTGACTTGCACTGAAAGTGAAGACCGTTTTTCCCTCTTCTGTAAAATTACCATTTTGGAAATACTGTTTATCTTCGGACAGCGGCAACAGAAGGACAGAACCACAGCTTAGACTCTTATGAAAGTTTAGATGGTTCCTTGCATGGTTAAAACCATCTTCTAGATGTTCTATATTGTTTCACCTAGAGTGGGACCCAGCCTGCCCCCTGTATTCAAGGGGTCCCATTGTCACCATAGTGGTGCTGATGCTTCATTGGCAACAAAGTGTTTATCAATTCTTCTCCTGTAAAGTCTCTGTTCTAGTGTGGTTCTGTGCTCTTCCTCACATTAACCGAGATCTTCCTCATCTCTTCTTCCGTCTTCAGTCTGACAAATGAAGAACAGTCACTCCTTACTCCAAACTCTTGGGAAACTGGGCAAGTTTTCCGATTCACAGATCTGCTATGGCATAGGGCCGACTGCCCTGCGATGGACTGGCGACCTGTCCAGGGTGTATCCTGTCTTTCACCCAGTGACAGTTGGGATAGGCTCCAGCACCCCCCGCGACCCAGAAGGAGAAGCGGCTTAGAAGACAGTAGGTATTTTCAAATTATGTCAAAAACTGGAAAACAACAAATATATATATATATATATATATATATATATATATATATATATATATATATGTGTGTGTGTGTGTGTGTGTGTGTGTGTGTGTGTGTGTGTGTGTTTGTGCGTGCTATGGCATACTGTAATGTTTTTCAGAGGTATCTGTCTTAGTTGCAGTTGCTAGTCTATGTAGGACCAACTGGGTGAAGCAGTCTGTTGCAGCACCACCCTGAGGCAGAGCAGTGCTGCAGGTCTAGTTAGTTAAGACCACCAAAGACAGAAGCTGATTGTGAGCTTCACTGAATCAATTTAAGCATCTTATTTTCCAGGACCCCCAAAAATGAGATTTTTAAGACATTCAAGGGATCCAAGAGGTTAAATAAGGAGTCGCAGATCCACCAGCAACCCCTGTATTGAACTAATTCGGCTGAATCGTCTGTATATAGCAGAGCTGCAGTGGTGAACTTGCTGAGCTTGACTTGTGGTCGTTCTCTGCTCAGCCTGGAGACGAACTCAAAGCATTACAGCACAGCAGATGGTTTAAAGACAAACTGTGGCACAGCTGAGTACAGAAAATCATGTGGAGAGCCATAAATGCTAATAGCTTGTGCTATTATGTTATTCTGCTGTGTAATTTTCACTGCTGAAACGTTGAAGGCCACTTAAAACACACTTGCGGACCCCCTTCTCAGTCTGCTCCCCTGGGCCGTGTGCTCGGAGCCGGCGCTGGAGGAAAAAGGCTTGTTAAAAGTAATAATTCATCCATACATTATTCATACGGCCGTCCCCGGTGTCACAATGCACACCTCACACATACTGTTCACTATCCTCATTACAGAGACCATCTGCAGCCTCACAGCGCCAGCGAGCTGCGAGAGGGGGCTTCCCCTAATCTCGGCCATGCAGAGAGCAGCATCCATCGCCTTCTGTGTGAGAGGCATTCCACGAGATCAGTGCCAAGAAATTATTTTCAATATCCTACATTTTTATTATACGTTCATTGTTTCTATTGAGGCCCACACTGTAAAGAATATAAAGGTTAAATGGATGCAAAGAGACCGTACATATACTGTAACATCTAACACTGCTGCTGTTAATTTACAAGAAAAGAATTTAAAATGATTTAATAAAATTAAAGATATTATTTCACAGGTGGAGGCGTGGTGGGTAGCGCTGTCGCTTCACATGAAGGAGGGCCTGGGTTCGATTCCCCTGCCGGGCGGCCAGGGTCCTCTCTGTGAGGAGTTTGCATGTTCTCCCCATGTCTGCGTGGGGTTCCTCCAGGTTCTCCGGTTTCCTCCTACAGTCCAAAGACATGCAGTCAGGCTGATACGTCTGTCTGTCTGCCCTGTGATGGACTGGTGACCTGTCCAGGGTGTATCCCGCCTTCTGCCCGATGACCGCTGGGATAGGCTCCAGCACCCCAGCCCCCCCCCCCCCCCCCCCCCCCCCCCCCCCCACCTCAAAATGTCATTGATTTTATTGGTTGTTTCTGTTATTATTAAGGTAAAATACTGTAGTCAGAAATGAAAACCAGTGAATCTGTTGAATTACAGTAAAGGGCAGATTTTTAAGAAGTGAACTGACTGTAATTTTACAGATTTTTTACCATCGTGGAGAAAACTTACATTTACTGTTTATTAACGGGTTTTATCTGGCACCACTGCTGCCCAATGTTTTGCTATTTTACAGATTTTTATGGTGGTCAGAATTAACCTTTGTTTTTGATTAGCTGACCTGCATTGTGCCTCACTGAAAAACCACCGAGGGGTGAAATGCTCCCTGTGTTTTAAGTCCTGCTCTCGCCTGCTCCCACAGAAAATCAGAACCATTTGTCCCGTTGCCATCCGCAACCGAAAGGTTTGGTCCCGCACCCGCCCGCCCAGTTCTGATTAAACCACAGAGTGGTCATTTTTGGTGTTTTGCTGTGCAGCTGTGGCCGTCAGACTGAAGGCTCCACCGTCTCTGTGAGCTACAAGATTTTGCGTGTTGTTCACATGATCAGCTGCTTCTCAACACTTTTAAAGTAGTTTATTCATTTTAACAGTTTTACTTATCATTTTATGTTGTTTATATATATATATATGATTTAATGATTGTTCTACTTTATTTAGGCTGGTCATTAATTTGCAGAATTCCTCTGCATGCATGCTTAGTCCCGTTTCCCATATCATGGAAAAAAGACAAATTTGCCTCATTTTATTTTAAATAAAATTCTTGATCTGGTTTTTAAACATTACTTCAAAATGCACCAGTGACCCCTCACTCCTTACAGTCCATATTTAGAAACGAAGCTTCAAAAAAGCCCATTCATGCCGAAATTATAAGGAGTGTTTCAGCTGGGACTGCTGTCTGGATCAGGCAGAGCCAATCAGCACAGCTCATTTACATATATCTTATGTCTTAAAGGCACAGTAACACTAGAAGTCTGTTTAATTCTAAGGGATAAAGAGAGGACGGCTAAAGTGAATTATGGGACATAGTTCCACACAAATGTTACAAGTGGTCCTCAGAGGAGCAAAATAAATTAATAAACAAATAAAAGGAAAAGGAAAATGTAAGCTGGTGACCTTTAAAGGGACAGCGTGTTTAATTGTAAGGGATACAATAGAAGTTAGAAAATAAACATAAACATTATAAGTGGCCTTTTGGATGAAAAATGACAAATCATGATCAAATAAAACAAAAACTGCAGAACTTGGCCATTTAGATGTAATGCAGACTAATCAGGACTGTCTTCCACTGCCCTCTAGTGGGTACATGAGGTAGTGCAGTGCTAATGAAGACAGATGGGTCAGGCGTGAGAGGAGGTCACAGAACATCTCAATGTGAAAGCAGGCGCAAATATACCAACACAGGCAGAACTAAAGGGTAACAGAGTCAGTGTCAAACAACACAGGGATACGTTTACATGCAACGCACTGCAGCAGTTCTGCCCTTAGTTCCGGCCGGTCAGTTCTCAAGGACAAATCAATGTTAGAGAAAGAGTCATTCCTGAAACTGTAGGTTTACTTGTCAAGTCCACACACAGCGCACACCATCAGAAAGCAACACTGATCCATTATGAGTGCTTTAATTGGCTTATCATTCACTTAGTCTAACGAGAAACTGTAGAACAGACTCGGTTTATATCACAATACCTACATTTAGAGTCGGTTATTCATTCAGCCTAATGAGAAACTGTAGAACAGACTCGGTTTATATCACAATACCTACATTTAGAGTCGGTTATTCATTCAGCCTAATGAGAAACTGTAGAACGGACTCGGTTTATATCACAATACCTACATTTAGAGTCGGTTATTCATTCAGTCTAATGAGAAACTGTAGAACGGACTCGGTTTATATCACAATACCTACATTTAGAGTCGGTTATTCATTCAGTCTAATGAGAAACTGTAGAACGGACTCAGTTTATATCACAATACCTACATTTAGAGTCGGTTATTCATTCAGTCTAATGAGAAACTGTAGAACAGACTCGGTTTATATCACAATACCTACATTTAGAGTCGGTTATTCATTCAGTCTAATGAGAAACTGTAGAACGGACTCGGTTTATATCACAATACCTACATATAGAGTCGGTTATTCATTCAGTCTAATGAGAAACTGTAGAACGGACTCAGTTTATATCACAATACCTACATTTAGAGTCGGTTATTCATTCAGTCTAATGAGAAACTGTAGAACGGACTCGGTTTATATCACAATACCTACATTTAGAGTCGGTTATTCATTCAGCCTAATGAGAAACTGTAGAACAGACTCGGTTTATATCACAATACCTACATTTAGAGTCGGTTATTCATTCAGCCTAATGAGAAACTGTAGAACAGACTCGGTTTATATCACAATACCTACATTTAGAGTCGGTTATTCATTCAGCCTAATGAGAAACTGTAGAACGGACTCGGTTTATATCACAATACCTACATTTAGAGTCGGTTATTCATTCAGTCTAATGAGAAACTGTAGAACGGACTCGGTTTATATCACAATACCTACATTTAGAGTCGGTTATTCATTCAGTCTAATGAGAAACTGTAGAACGGACTCAGTTTATATCACAATACCTACATTTAGAGTCGGTTATTCATTCAGTCTAATGAGAAACTGTAGAACAGACTCGGTTTATATCACAATACCTACATTTAGAGTCGGTTATTCATTCAGTCTAATGAGAAACTGTAGAACGGACTCGGTTTATATCACAATACCTACATTTAGAGTCGGTTATTCATTCAGTCTAATGAGAAACTGTAGAACGGACTCAGTTTATATCACAATACCTACATTTAGAGTCGGTTATTCATTCAGTCTAATGAGAAACTGTAGAACAGACTCGGTTTATATCACAATACCTACATTTAGAGTCGGTTATTCATTCAGCCTAATGAGAAACTGTAGAACAGACTCGGTTTATATCACAATACCTACATTTAGAGTCGGTTATTCATTCAGCCTAATGAGAAACTGTAGAACAGACTCGGTTTATATCACAAT
>NC_051228.1:2918054-2983054 GCF_015220715.1 Pygocentrus nattereri
TTCCTCAGTGACTCACCACTGTGTTCAAAACTTTTGACCACTGCCGTATATCTCGGTGTTGTCGCAACAAAACCTCGTATCTCCAGTTTTGTCGCTTTTCAGTTTTGGACATATTTTGAAAATGCCTGTTGCTCTTTATGCTGTGTGTAAATTTCATGATGAATGGATCAAAAGAAACGACCCAAAATGACTTGGACAAAAGTCTGGTTCCATTGACTTACATTAAAAGTAACATAGGTTTTTTGCTTCTCCTGTAAAGTTACAGGGTTTTTTCTCCTGTAAAAAAAAAAACAGTAAAGATACTGTAAAACTGACGCCAGACATCTGAAGTTTAAAAACAGAATCATCAATAGGTTATTAACTAATAAGTAATATACAGTACTGTCCCGATACCACTTATTAGATACAAGACGTTCTGGATCTTAATCATATCAGATCATCACTCAGGACCTTCTGACATTTTTACATTTTTAAACAGAAAATCTTTTGCGTGACAAACTTTTGACCTGCAGTCTTAATCAGTGGTAAACCATGACAATTAGCATTAGGCCTTCAGGTCGACCCATACATTTCAAAACTCAGGTGAAAGGAAATGAAACACTTCTATGATAATGCTCGCACATCCCATTTACAAAGATGGTTCCATCCATTGAAAGGAAGTAAATATGGTTCTTCGCTCCAAAGAACCCTTTTCAGCCTCGTTTTTAAGGGGGTCATCCACACACAGCCCAGTGAAAGCCCTTCGCTCAGTGACCACACGCCTCTATGTAAACATAACTGTTTATCGCTGCCAGCTAAGTGGCTTTAATGGGATTTATTTGTTTTACTTGGCTATCAGAGCCTTTGATAAGGCCTTATCTTCTGTACACCACTTTATGATGATCTACAAACAAGAATACAAGCCAATTTCGATAAACTGTCATTACGCCAGTGCTGTGAATGACTAGCTTTGAGAATGATCCCTCAGCGCACTTACAGCAAAGCTTAGAAGTAGCTGCTGTTGGGTAACATTCAGGCATAAAGAGAGATTCAGACGTCTTTACAGTGGTGCTGATGGGAACCAGGCGTCACCATGACTACAACACAGATATAGACACTTTATTTACCGTCCAGAACCACCAGAGAACCCACGCGAGTCTTCTGAGCTTTATATGGAATGTTGATGATGGAAAACAGTGGAAAATCTGGAATAATAAGTTTTATTTCAGGACTATTTTGCCTCATAACACCCTGCATGTTATGTATCCCTCCACCATGAATGGATTTCAAGGCCAAAATCTTCTCAAAACTATCATAAAACAGCGTAGAAAGTAGGAACTTTCTGTGAGGAGCTTTTAGAGGGGGGCGTCTGGTTCCTATCACCACCACTGTGAACGGCTCTGACATTCTCTAGAACAGAGCAACAGAGAAATGTTGAAAAACAGATGGAATCCCTTATTAAATCATAGACAAGTTGGTTTTTGGCCATCGGTGAGCCTCTGATAATGTTGTGCTCCTGTGAAATTTCAGTCTCGCTCGTCTGGGAGTGTCCAGTGTTCACTGGAACGTCGGCGTTGCTGAGCTTCGAGAATTAAAAAAACCAAACAGGATGTGAATCTCCTGCACGTTTCACAGGAGCTTTGAGTGACACCCAATACCTGAAGGCATCTCGCGCTCCGCTGATCTACAGGAGCTGAAATGTTTGTCTGGTCAGTCAGCCAAAGACACAAAGGGGGCTTTGTGTCCTGAGAGAGGGGGTCTCAGGCGGAGGAGGACCCTCAAAGAGAAAACTGATGGACAGATAAAGAAAGAAGAAGAGAATGAGTCACTTCTGAGCAAACGAGGTGAAAACAGTGTTAATCACCCTAAATATGTGTCTGGTGTGGTGAGAAGCAGTTCAGCTTTATTATTATCCACAGTCTGAACTGCAGAGACTTCAAATCAGAGTCTGACATAAAGTGTCCCTGATTGTTGCTTTTAGATGATCTAACATACATTTTCTTTAATCTGTAAACTTCATAACATACCGTCCACACCTAACGCAGCAGAAACAGCCCTCGTGTATTCATTGTTTTTGTGATGTCACAAATTACAGCATATTTACATATGTTCAGTGTACAGCAACTGAGCTCTGCCCACTGGCAGTTGAAGTTATAAGGAGTGTTTCACCCCAGACTGCTTTTTGAAAGAGGCCCAATGGAAGCAGTGAGAACAGAGCTCATTAGCATACATTAGTCTTAAAGGCACAGTAACGAAAATGGCCTGTTTAATTGAAAATTAAAAATGAATAATCAGTGTTTTGCTACACTGTAAAATAACTTCTTTTTATGGGTTATTGCATAATTTAAACAGAATTTTTAATTGAAATAGAACATGTTAGACATGGGTGGCACGGTAGGAGTGTAGGAGGGCCGGGCTTCGATTCCCTGTCCTGTGTGGAGTTTTGCATCCCACAGCAAATATATATATATATATATAAATATATAAAATACTTTCAGATATACTGTATTTATGTCTTATTTGCATTAATATTCTGGATAAAAAGAAAGAAAGAAAGTTTATTCCAACAGGTCCTATATGTATCTCGCTGTTGTCGGAACAAAACCTAATATCTGCATTTTTGTCATTTTTTTCTTTTTTTGACATAATTTGAAAGTACCTGTTGCTCTTTACATTCCTTGTAAATTTCATGATGAATGGACCAAACAAATGACCAACTTTTACTTGGAGAAGACGTCTGGTTCCATTGACTTACATTAAAAGTGAAGTATGTTTTTCCCTTCTCCTGTAAAGTTATCGTTTTGGAGATACAAGGTTTTGTTCCGAAAACAGCGACATGCAAATTTGTTTTTGTGACATCAGGTTTGTTTTGCCGTTTCCTTGCACATGTGGACTGTGTGGATTGGGCTGTGAATGGTCTATTTTTCAAAGGGTGAGATTAGATTTTTCTTGATACTTTAAATGCAGCGTATCCTTAAATTCTTCTCTTAACGACTCGAATCGATCATTCATTTCATCATAAAGTAACATGATGCATACTTGAATGTACTGTATCATGCAGTAATGTGAAACATCACACTGTCTGGAGACGTGACGTTTGTTCCAGCTCAGCCTGTCAAACATTGCGCTGTAATTTTAAGACGTTGAATCTGAGCGTTCGCGTTTACTGCGTATCGTTGGTTCTTCTCAAAGACGGTTCCTCAAAGACACTCACAGGAACATCCAACAAGTTGACATATGAGAGCTGTTGGCTCTCGTGTTTACAGTGAAAGCAGAAACAAAGGGAACCGAGGAGCCAGCAGGTCTTCAGGTTACAGACCTGTGGCTCTGTGATCTTCAGGATTCCTTCAGAATTCACCGACCTGCTCTGAGGATCGACGCTTTAGGTTCTCTGAAGAATCTCACAATAAAAGGGCCTTTGGAAACGGACCTGTGTGGTATTTTCAGTGGATCTAAAAGGGGGTTCTTTGCTGGTATCACTCCAGGAGGTGAAGTGGACCTCCCGCAGCAGATTAAAGTGTTTAAAAAGCACCATTCCTCTTTACATCTGTCAGTTGTTGCTGTTTGTTTTGACAGTATAAATATAAACGATTAAAAAGGTGTCGCTGGTGGATTCGGTCGTATATAAAGGTGCGGAAATTACACCGTTAGAGTTTAAATGTACACATTACGTCACAGGTCATATGCACAGGTGATAAAATCACAAATAAAGATGATACATGGCCAAGCAGTGAGTCACTAGCTGATGCAGTCATGAACCACAGTAAACAATCCTATTAATAGTTAAAAACAAACAAACAAACAAACAAAAATGCCCTATAGTGTTATCTGGGGCTCACCTGAGCTACAGGTGAGTCGAAACATGACTCATCCTTCGAAACGGTGACGTCACGACCCCCCCTCCCCCAGGTTTCCGGAGCAACAGAGTCGAAACTGGACCCGTGAGTCCGCCCACAAACACCGTCAAACCAAACGCTTTGGTTTCTTTTCCCACCCGTATTCAGGCTCGAGCGATACACTCTTCTGAAAGAGGTTATTTGAGGGTTCTTTAGTAAAGGGAACGGTTGTATTTAGAACCATAAGTTATGCATATTACATTTGCATGCTTAAATTATTCTTTGCATGGTTAAAATGGTTCTTCAGATTGGTGGAGAATGTGCGGTTCTATATAGCACCATAAAGGGTTCTTCCACTGTTGCGATGTCAAACTTACCGCAGAACCTTTTTTTGGGGCTATACAGAACCAGCCTGATTCAATCTGAAGAACCATCTCACCGAGCAAAGAACCATTTATGCATGCAAATGGTTCTATCTGAATAAAAAGCCATTTCTAAGACTGAAGAACCCCAGGAGAACCATCTTGGGTAAGAACGTGTGTTTGGTGGCCCAGGCCAATGAAGCAATAAACACACGAAATGTCAGAAAATGCACCCAGTCTAGCCAATCAGAGCGCGGATGGGCGCGTCTTGTCGGAAAACGGGTGTGGAAAAAAAACAAACGCCCCTTTTTAAACGCTCGGCTTCCAACAGCCAACCAAGTCCAGCCATATCTAAGCGGCAGCTGGCAGCGACAGGTGCTTCCCTCACCTCGTTGACACCTGCAGAGGAGTTATCCGTTTCTCTCCAGGTTTTCTGAAGAGCACTTTGGCTGGAGGTCAGCTGGGTGACTTTATTTGGAGCATTGCTGTGGAAACGTGGAGTATTTTAGTTCTTTAAAAAACTTTTGAAGCTTTTTTTGAGACCCACCAGCCGAAGCTCTTCAAGCCCAGAAGGTTCTGGTGGCTCTTTCTGAACATCTCCAGCCTCTAAGAAGCGTTTTAGAAGAACAGAAGGAAGGCCCAGGTGTAAAATGGCAAATAAAGGGTTGCAGCTTTTGGGCTACGTCCTCGCCCTGTTGGGTCTGATTGGGCTCCTGGCCGGCACCATCATGCCCCAGTGGAAGATGTCCGCCTACGTGGGGGATAACATCATCACGGCCGTGGCGATGTACCAGGGGCTTTGGATGTCCTGCGCCTTCCAGAGCACCGGCCAGATGCAGTGCAAGATCTACGACTCCATGCTGCAGCTGGACAGTGAGTAACCTGACCTAACTTGGGGGGGGTATAAAACAGCTCCTTATTCGAAATCCCCGTTCCACCTTAAATGGTGCAGCAGTTCCATTGTGGCCTGTGGCGCCAGAATGGAACTGCTGCACCATTTAAGGTGGAACGGAGAATTAGAAAGAGAAGCCAACTTTAAGTCTACACTGCTTGCTTTGGAATATCATATATTATATCAGAACAGTTATTAGCCAATTATGTGAACTTCAAGGCCATAATTATGTTGATTTCATATATTTTAGTCATATAGAAACAATATAAGTCTGTCCAGGCTCTGCGTTGCTTCACTCCAGGGTAGATTCCTTTGAATGTATTTGAGGTCCCACATGTGAAAAACATCATTTTCTTTCATTTGAGTCTAGTTATATTGAAATATTGTTGATTTATTAAGACAATAAATAGGTATAAATAAGAATAAAAGCAGACATTAGACTGTAGACAATAAATAAAAGCAAATCTGGTGTTAATCCAAGATAAAATGACTGTAAAGTGAAGTAACCGTACGGACTGTAGGCCCATAAGCTTCCCAGGATTTCCATTATCATGGTGCTCTTAACGTTCAGTACGTTCAGGTGTGCTTGAGCTGGTCGAACCGGTTGGTTGTTTGGAGATGGACCAGGAAACGAGCGCGCGCTCCTGCTCGGTGGTTTTGCATGGGCAGTCAAATCGCCTCTTCACACAGCAGTGATAATGACGGGCCATTCTGGTGCCCAACGCTGGGCCAAGCCAAGGACGTAATCATTTCTAGTGCAGAAGCTTTTCCCCGAGGAGTTTCAGGAGGTCTTGGCTCAGGTGGCCTAAACGAATCACCTGATTTTTTTTTGGTGTTTTACACCTCCAGACGTTGGAGGAGTATCAGGTACCACAAAGAAAGCCAGTGCTCCTAATGTGGGAGAACGAAAAAGGCTGGCATCGCTCATTTTAGAGGAATACTTTACATCCAGGGAGGTAAACAGGGAGCAACAACCCATTAGACTGAGTTTTATTCATCAGCGTTTTTATTGTGTAACATGAGCCATTCCATATAAGTCAGTGGCTTTAGGGTGTGGCCCTCAGGGTGCACCTGTATCCAGCTTTGGGGCTGAAACTGGCCTGTTTTGAATGCTTAAGGTGCGATTTCTTTCTATATTTTAAATATATCTGCCTCCAAATACCTTTCGTTTGTCTGTTTGTTGACCCAAACAAGTGATTAGTTTTTCTTTCTTTTCTTGTGAGCTGCTCTGAAAGGGTTTGGTGTCATTCTGACCTCACTTCTGCCTCGGGGCTCAAACAGGACATTTAATCAAAGGAGTGGAGAATGGGCCGTTAAGCCTGTTATAGTCCTAGAGGTGGCCTAGATAAATAACGGTTGTCTAAGTAACCCGCTAATGATTAATTCCCCCTTTCTAGTAAGTAAATAAAATCGTGCCTTTCATTATATAGGCTAGAAAAGGGTGCCATAACTTTTGCACAGGCCACATCTTTCATATTTTCCCCCTCCGGTGTGTTAAAAATGGCAAGTGCACAGTGATTGGGTATTAGGTGTGCATAAGTAGAGGATATTTTAACTTATTTTCGCTTGGAAAATCGACAAAAAGATTCAATTTGGCGCCCAAACTTTCGCATTTGTCCACAAAACTCAGGATCTTAGAAATTTTCCGCTTTTTCTTGGTCACCTTAGATTCCTCAGTGTTCATATCCAACGTAATCTGAGATTTTGTTTGCGAAACTCCTAAAAATAAATAAATAAATAAAGGTCATTTGGCTTGGATAGACAGTTCTAGGAAAGTTTTAATTGGAAAACAAAGTTATTTAAATTTTTAAAAAGTTTTATCACAATTTACATATTTGTCGAAAGGTTCCTTTTAATGAACCAAAAATGGATATTCAGTGGCATTGCTCTAAAAAATCCTTTGACTCCTGTTTGTTTTTAAGAATAAAAATACTTTAAAACGCTTAAAAACAGTTTATAAAACACACAGAATCAAGTAATCCTAATAGTTCTTGGCTTGGAAATACGTTTCTGGAATAGTGAATTAATTGGAAAAGATCGTTCTTGAAACTTTACAAACGTTCTTCACAGTCTCACTAATAGAAATAGTCCTTTAGGGAACCAAAAGTGGTTCTTCTATTGCTTTGCTCTATGAAATAAAGTCCTAAATAGTTCTTAGCTTGGGTACATGGTTCTAGAATAAGCTTGAATTGTTCTTGAAACTTTAACAGTGCTCTTCGCAGTTCTCCACGAATCTTTAGGGAACCAAAAGCGGTTCTTCTATGGGTTTGCTCTGAAGAACTCTTTTTGACACCTTTTATTTTTAAGCATATGCTTAAAATTATTATATAGAGGGTATAAAATAAAGGCTCCCAAAAGGTTCTTTGCTCAGACATACAGTTTGACCCAAAAAGCCCTTTATTTTTAAGGGTCTGTTGCTGGAGTTTCAGTTTTATTTATTTTGCTGTGAGAATATTTTGTGTGTGTGTGTGTGTATGTATGTATATATATATATATATATATATATATATATTCATTTTTTTGACAGAATATTAAGAAAATCAGCTGCATTGTGTGACTATTTCAGGATGACTGGACCCACAGAAATGCTCCAAAACTGCTTGAAGTAAAATCACTTTACATTGACTTACATTAAAAGTTCTGAAAGTTCTCCTGTAAAGTTGACGTTTTGGGGGTGTTTGTTGTTCTTTAAGCGGTAATGATCTGTTACCATATAAATATGTCACTGAATACTTTAATATTAGGGAGTGCCCGTTTCTATTAGTACTAATTTAAGAGTTTATGTAGTTTAACTAAAGCTCAGATAATAAAATCTGGGCACCGCTCAGCAACACTTTGTGTTGTAAAGCTGTAGGAAAGTGTGCTGAAAGTGTGGAACCTTTACTGCTGGGTTATTCATTGCTGCTGTAATGATTACACAGCCGCACTGGTTCAGCTCCGTGCTCCTCCTCCTCCTCCTCCTCCTCCTCCTCCTGCTGCTGTTCCTGCTCCGCTGGTGGAAAGTCCTCAGCGTCCCGGTTTCGGGGTGGAGGAGGGGCGAACGCATCACGTTTGCTTGTTTTTTCCAAAGCTACCCTATGCAAATCTAAAGCAGCGTCCGCAACGTGGTGAACTTCTCAAACAGGCAAGAACACGGAACCGCAGGAGCGATTATTTATCACCTTCACATCGACAGAACACAGCAGCTTTTAAAATAGAAACTAATAACACTCCAGTCATAATGAGCTACTGATTTCTCAACCTACATGCCTATAAATAAAGGTAATAAGTGGCTCTTGGCTTTGACATGCAGTTCTGCAGCCTTAAAGTGAGTGAGTGCCTTAGAAGAACCTAAAGAACCTTGTTTGAAAAGGACATGTGAGGGTGAAGAACCTTTTAAGAATCCAATTAACCTTCACACAATGTTTTTTTCACAAAGTAATCGTTCTTTCTAGAGTTGGTGCAAAGGTTCTTTAAGCTTTAAAAAGGTAATTCACCCCCTGTCTCATTTCTAAAAAAAAATGGTTCTCTAAGGAACCATTCATAGAGAGGGTTTTAAGGAACCAAACATGGTTCTTCTATGGCATTACGCACAGAACTCTTTCTAGCAGCTGTACTTTTAGGAGTGTATAAGGACTTCATGAAAGCTTTAGTAGACTTTTAGTGGTTCTGTTGAAAAGTTCATTGGGTTCTATTATGGTATCGCTCTGCCACCTCTATTTAAGTGTGAGCTCTTAAATATAAAAGAGAAACGAGTGCTGCAGAACGTTTCCAACGTTCCCTAAAGAACCAAAGAAGAGCGTTTAAAAACTTTCACATAATCTAAACATCTTTTCTATTTTAGGGGTTCTTCCTAGAAGCTTTAGATGTGGAGGTTCTTTAAACCTAAAAAGGTTCTTGACACTCGCACATCCCAATTACAAAGATGGTTCCATCCATTGAAAGGAAGTAAATATGGTTCTTCGCTCCAAAGAACCCTTTTCAGCCTCGTTTTTAAGGGGTCATCCACACACAACCCTTCGCTCAGTGACCACACGCCTCTATGTAAACATAACTGTTTATCGCTGCCAGCTAAGTGGCTTTAATGGGATTTATTTGTTTTACTTGGCTATCAGAGCCTTTGATAAGGCCTTATCTTCTGTACACCACTTTATGATGATCTACAAACAAGAATACAAGCCAATTTCGATAAACTGTCATTACGCCAGTGCTGTGAATGACTAGCTTTGAGAATGATCTTACAGCAAAGCTTAGAAGTAGCTGCTGTTGGGTAACATTCAGGCATAAAGAGAGATTCAGACGTCTTTACAGTGGTGGTGATGGGAACCAGGCGTCGCCATGACTACAACACAGATATAGACACTTTATTTATCATCCAGAACCACCAGAGAACCCACACGAGTCTTCTGAGCTTTATATGGAATGTTGATGATGGAAAACAGTGGAAAATCTGGAATAATAAGTGTTATTTGAGGACTATTTTGCCTCATAACACCCTGCATGTTATGTATCCCTCCACCACGAATGGAATGTAAGGCCAAAATCTTCTCAAAACTATCATAAAACAGCGTCTCAGTCATCAGGCAGTGATTTCAAACCATCTCATGTAGGAACTTTCTATGCGGGAGTGTTTGGAGGTGGACGTCTGGTTCCTATCACCACCACTGTGAACAGACCTGACTCTAGAAAGGAGCATTCACACCAAACCACTCTGGACGACTTTGTTTTTACACCATGACTAGGTCTTTTACTGTAGAACTGAACCTTTTATTTTTTAAGGGTGTTCCTGAGGTCTGTAGCACATGTCCTTCAATTTTCATTTCAAAGCAGAAGTCATTTTTTCCAAAGCACCCACATGTAAACACAGATGGCTTTTCTATGGTGTGTTTTGTTTGTAAGGGATTTTACAAAACATGTTTTTTTCTCCTTCAGTCTCCGTCATTAATCTTTTTGAATCTTTTTGAATGATACTGAAACTATGCAGCCAGATTGCTGAGAAAAGGCCGAGCCCCTAGACGTCTAAACAGAGAGAGATAGAGAGAGAGAGGGTGGGTAGTTCTGTAGAATGAAACCTGAGTGTGTGTGTCTCTCCCTCCCCCCCATGACTGGTTAGACCTGTTCTCTGCTCACACGCATACAAAGTCACAACGGTGACACACACTCTCTCTCTCAAAGGAGTTTCTGGCTGGAACCAGTTTGTGTCTCACCTGACTGCAGGTACAGGAGAAATGGGGGATGGGCATTTTGCACCAAAGTGAGCAAGTAAATGAAGTTGGGCTTAAAACAGACGACATGTTTGAGAATTTACATTCATAATTACAGCATTTGGCTGATCTTTTCATTCATAGTGACTTATAGGCGATTGTTAGGAGTCTTGCCCAAGGACACTCGTTGGTAGAGACGCCACCTCAGCCATGTAAAACTCCAGGAAACATTTTTTGTTGTTGGTAAATTCAGTGGACGTGTAAAGTCAACGGTAGATACACGCTCAGAAAAAAGGTGTGAATCCATCACTGAGGTGATCCCCACAAGGCTCCATCTCAGTACCTTTAGTCAGGGAACATAACTGAACCATAATCCACTGAAGCTGGACTGCCTCCACACACCCCGCCTCGCCTCACCTCCAGGCTTTTATTCCACTGCTCTGTTTTAAAACATTCGGTTATGAAAAGGAACAAATACCAACTTTTCACCTGGAGGAACTGATTTAAGCTCCACAATCAAACCCTAAAACCCACTGTAGAACCTTTTGAGGGAACATTCACACTGTCTGTACCTTGATGAAGAAAAATGTACCTGCACAGAACCTTCATTTCTAATCGTGTAGATGTTCTATAGAACATAACCGTCTCGGTTATTGTGTTGAATTGCTGCCTATTGACCGGATGCGTCACCAGAAGCGCTCCTTTCCCATTTGAAGTAAATTGGTGGTTCTATGGCAAACAGGAATCCATACAATGCCAGCGTAACCCAGCCTAATGTAGTCAAACCGGTTCTGTATTAAACTGAGGGGATTCCAGACCTTCTCCTTTTCCAGTACTTCTCTCATTTCAGTCCCACAAATCATTACTAAAGTGATTTTTTTTTTTTTTTCTCAGTGAACTAACAACAATACTTCACATAGCCAAAAATAGTGGCAGCAGCCTTCTTAATGGATGAATTTTGCCTGTTCTTTAGTCTATTTGTATAGATAATCGTGTGACATGCAGGTCAGAAACCACAAGTCTGAGATGAAGTACGATGGTGGGGAAAGGCCTCTGTTTTTTAGCCATATTAGTGCTCCAGTCCAGCTTCACTAAGCTGTGTTTGTTTAATATTTTTGCCAGAATATTACTTGAACGTGCCAAACCTACTTTGTGGACTGGAACCTGGCACTGTTCGTTCTATACGCCACACCAGAAGGACATCAACTGGCTTCAGTGGTTTTACATGTGACGTGAAAGAGCAGCTAAACGGTCGCGTCGTTTACATGACCGTAAATGCACACTTGGTGCTTTTAGATGCAGTTTAGAGCAAGTTTCGTCCTCCGCCTTGAGTCAATATGAGAGGATTACTGATTTCATTAATACTAATAGCACAGAGATCCATCAGAGTCGGTGCTGTAGGCCACTGTGAAGTAGTAGGTCTACTGTGACTAGCTCTTAGCAAGACTAGCCTTGCAAGGATGTGGCAGCTAAACGGCTTAGCTAGCTACATAAATACCACTCACTAAGATTAATATAGATGTTGTAATTTAATTTTAAACATGGTCCTGAAGGTTTTTCATAAAAAAGGTCCCTATTTCTCTACTGAACTTTGATAGAGATGTGCCTAAATGGGTTTTGATGGCTTTTTTTGCCCCCAAGCAACTAGCTTAGCAAAACCTTCTTTACTAGAAGTAATTCATTATAATACCCTGTGACTCATGTCTGTAGAACATCTCAGAGCTTCCTCGGCTTTCTTTTCTTGGTTTCCTTTGAATTCTTGCATGATTAAGTGGTTGAGATGTAAACAGAGTCGTTCCGAGCGGTTTGGTGTGAAACTGTCTGTTCTAGATAAACTTGCAGAGCCAGAATTGTTCACAGTGGTGGTGATGGGAACCAGACGTCCACCTCTAAAAGCTCCCTCACAGAAAGCTCCATGAATTCTCACTGCCTGGTATCTGAGATGCTGTTTATGGTGCTGTTGTGGTACTTTTGTGGGTGTATATGTGAGGCAAAACCATCCCCAATGAAAATGTGCTTTTTCAGTTTTACCAATATCAACATTGCACATAAAACCCCAGACAAGTGTAGGTTCACTGGTGGTTTTGAATAGGAAATAATATTGCTGGGAAGGTTTTTAGTTATGAACATCTTCATACATACATCTTACGATGCATGACTTCACAATAAAACCACTTGAGTCAGTATTTCACAGTAGTAGTAGTAACAATCAGAAACTTCCATATGGTTAATTGGGTATCCACAAATCTTGGTAGTTTCCAAGTGGATACCTGAGCAGAGCTGCTTCTTTCGTTTAGAGTTACGTATGAATGGAAAGGGTGTTTAAAGTGATGGTCACCACCTCGTTGGTCTGAAATCCGAGAGCGCAACATTAACGTCCATCTTTTTCTCCGTATCTCCAGGTGCTCTCCAGGCCACGCGGGCGCTGATGGTTGTGTCCATCCTCCTGACCGTGATGGGACTGGGTGTGGCCTGCATGGGAATGAAGTGCACAAACTGCGGAGGTGATGATAAAGTGAAAAAGTCCCGCATTGCCATGACTGGAGGAATCGTTCTCCTCGTTGGAGGCAAGTTTCCTTTAATGCTCTCTGCTGCAGTTCGGATTTAGTTGGGATATAGAACAGTGCTTCACTAATTACAGTAATTAGTACATGGTGATTTATATATTAGTATACTGACCAGGCTTTTTCTTTGTCTTCTGTAGCTCTCTGTGCCATCGTTGCCTGTGGATGGTTCTCTTCCCAGGTCATTCAGGACTTCTACAACCCCTTCACTCCTGTGAATACAAAGTATGTACGACTGCCAGAACTACAGCTCACAACCCATTTTCTTGGCAATAAGCGGTTATTTGAAATTCATATTCAATACTGATGCGACGCACATGCAGAACGGACTGAAACTTTCCGATAGGGAATGTAATCGGATACAGGTGTTTACATGGATATTATTCTTCTATTTTACAGATTATTTACAGGATTACCCACCTCGATCAATTGAAATTGTATTCTGAACTGTCTTAATTGGACCATTAGTCTATTCCGATTAAGGTGTTTACATGGAAGTATTGTATTCCGATTGAGCTATTAGTTGGATTATTAATGGATTAGGCTGCATGTAAATGTAGCTTGTGTAGCGTAACCGTAGAAGAGTAGTTTTTAGTTATCATTCAGGACCTGATTTATCTAATCAGTCCTTCATTTAATTGTTGCTTATGTATTTACAGTGCTGTGTAAAAATCAGACCACCCTTCATTTTTTGAATTTCCCATTAAAACAGCCGTTATGTAAAAGTTTTGTTATTCCGCCTTATTAAAAAAAAGTTGAAAGCAGAAATTTTCAGTGCTTAAAAAACACCGTTTCAGAGATGAAAAGGTTTGGTCTCACTTTATTTGGATAGTCCACTATTGATTATCTACAGGTGTTCAAATTGTTAATAAACTAATAATCTAATTAAATGATCTTATGAAACTCAGTTGATTCTAAGCAGTGGTGGGGTTTGGGTTAGTATTTGGGCCAAGGTTTGGACTAGGCCCAGGGTCAGGTTTTGAGTTGAGGTTAAGGTTAGGGTTAGGATTAGAAGCAGGTTTAGAGTTAAAGAAAATGACGGTCAATTTATTAGGTGTTTAGTTGAATGTGACTTGAAAGTAAATGATCTACAGAGCGTCTAAAGTGTCCTGAAAGCAGCGTCAGGGTAAACCCCCCCCCCCCCCCCCCCCTGCTTGTAGGATAAACTGTTTGACCTGCTGAAAAAGCTCCACCCCTTTAATCTTCAACTGCATTCCTGATTTGCTCCATCTGGATGTTTTGAATGGTTTGGATGGTTGAGCTTCCTGTAGCTGCAGCTGGGCGAGTGTCAAGGTCTCACTCTTTCCTCCTGTTCCTCCTTCTCCGCAGGTACGAGTTCGGATCGGCAATTTTCATCGCCTGGGCCGGCACTTTCCTGGTGGTCATGGGCGGAGCCATGCTGGCAGCGTCCTGCTCAAAGAGCCAAACCAGCTCCAAATACCCCGCGACCAAGTCCCGGCCGGCCAGCAGCTCCAGGGATTACGTGTGAGCGCCACCTGTTGGCCAGCTTTAAGGACATCACGAACCGCAGGGTGGTGACGGTGGACGTTTTCTCTGTACAGCGGATCTGAGACCAGATTTATATATGGTTTTTACGGTGGTCTCAGATCAGCGGTCGGGGTCAACGTCTACCAAGAAATGGCAGTCACTGAGCCCTGTCACTGAGTTTTTTAAACTATTATCATTGCTTCCATTTTTAAAGGTGCATTTTACCCTATTTTTATAGTCTATTTACCCAAAGCCCTTCATAACTAACATAGCAGAAGGAGAGGCCGATGTAAGAGCCTGATGGTTTGAGACTGATTGATCACTTTCTCTCTGAAGTGTAATAGAACAGTGGAGCCTGTGACGCTCAGGGAAAACTGTTTGTATGTGTTCTAGATCATTTCGTCATAGTTAAAGCCAAAGTGAAGTGTCTCCTTCCCTGCGTTTCCTCTCTGAATACTTTGAGAGGCCGAACACTAAGACTGAAGGCAAAAGAGGGCAATTAAAAACATACCGTTACTTACAAAAAGATCAAAAATGACATCTTGACGAGTGTAAACATCTAACGTGTGTGCAATATATCTAATGTTAGACATAAGGACGCCGATAAGACTAAAACCAATTTCTAGACGTTTTATTTCTCACACTAGTAGATATCGTGGCTAAATTTTAGGATTACCGCACCTGACATGATTTTAAAAGAAGTAAAAACATCCAGAAATTGGTTACAATGTCTTATCATAGTCCTGTAAACAGAGATTTAGCCATATTGCCTGCAGTCGAGGTGCAAAGGCCTCATTTTTTGGCTGAGTTTTTGAAGCCTGTTGTGCGAGAAGCAGCTCACAGCTTTCAGCTTTTCCTTCTTTTAAGTGATGAAGTTTGTAGTTTCCCCACCTTCTAGAACAAAGACGGGCTTATTTGCCGTTGAAGGCCGTGCCCTCCTGGGCCTGATCTAGCCTCTGAATAGTGACTCATCTTTTTTGTGAACTGCCCTTTTCTTTCCCTCTTCTGCTGTGCAAACCTGGCAACCGACTTTTTTTTGTTGTTTTTTTAATTAACTCTGATAGCGCTTTATCATCGAGCTGTAACAAAACCTCTTCTGTTTCCTTTCTTCACGACAAATATTTGTAGATATTCCTCAGTTTGTCATTCTGTCCTTGCCATGTCTTACACAAAGCCTGTTTTTTAAATGTTATTTTGCGCAAATTAATTTTATGTAAATAAACATGAAAATGAATGAGTTGAGTCTTTGCTTTCTTTCAGTCCGTTCAGTAGGATACGGAGGGTCTAGTATCAAGGATAAATCTCACTTTCCTCCCTTTCTTTTTAAAGGCACAATACTGAAAAACAGCTTATCTTATCATAAGGGATGAAGGCATGTCGGAAAACGGAAAGCACCTGGAAATCTACTGACCTGCAGAGGTTTCACTAGGCTGGCTTGTAATTCTAATTTTCTGTTCCACCTTAAAAGCCACCTTAAGAAGCCATCTAAAGTGCTTAAGTTGGCTTCTTATTTTCCATGCCTCCTTAAATTGTGCGCTAGCCACATTCTAGCGCCTATAAGGTACTGAATTTGGCATCTTATTTGAACCTTCCATTCCACCTTAAAATAGTGTAGCTTTGACATTCTGCCACCTTTTTAAGGCATGGATGTTGGCTTCTTATTCAAATGTTCTGTTCCACCTTAAATCGTGCAGCAGTTACATTCTGGTGCCTCCAAGCCACTGGAACCTGAATACTTTTCCATTCCACCTTAAGTAGCACAGTAGCCACGTTTCGGTGCATTAGAGGCACGGGAGTGTAACTGGTTAAGTTTAAGTTTAAGATTTTTCTCCCCTTTTTTTAAAAGACACATTATAAAACAGCTTATAATTATAAAAGATGAAAGGCAGGTGAGAAAATCGTGTAGAAATGAACTAAAACTGTTTTGGTACAAACATTTAAGGCATTTGGCTGAAGCTCTTAGCCAGAGCGACATTACAACTTGATCATTTTTACACAGGTAGGCCAAGGTGGTGTTAGGAGTCTTGCCCAAGGACTCTTATTGGTATAGCGTAGGGTGTTTGCCCTGGTGAGGGATTGAACCCCAGTCTATAGTGTGAAAGGTGTTAACCACTACACTACACCACCAACAACCACACAAACATCATACACGTAGCGCTGGGAAAAACGAGATGCAAGAGGAAATGTAGGATATTGGCTGTTTAATACGTTCAACATGGAAAAAAGATCAAACGGAGAGTTCAAGTTGGTAATGCAGGTAATCAGCAGCACTGAAAGCTGTAAACTGGGACTAAAACAGCAGCACATGCAGCGGCCGCCACACCAGGCTTCATTTCTTTGGATTTGTCGCCACCGTGTGGTCAATGCGAGTAACGGCACTCGGTCTAACCACTAAAACTGAATGGGGTGCAGGAAAAAATCACAAGTAACGTCAGCTCGTGTGCTTTTGGCCTATTTAACCTCGCTTCATGTTTCCTATTTGACATAATGGAGCAGCTCAGCGGCCCATGTGCCTCTAAATAGCACTGGTTTAAGCGGAAAATATATGTGTCCCCAAGTTTAGGTCACATATTTAGTCAGAAAATTCAAGAAAGCAAACGTAAAGCCTCACAGACAGAAAGACAGACATGCAGAAGCTGTTACAGTGGCATCAATGGTCTCTTTCACTCATAAAAGGGAATAATAATAATAATAATAATAATAATAATAAGGCATAAAATCTGAATAATGCAAACTTCTGGTGAAAAGTGCAATCGGTCAATGTTTTCTTTGACGAAAGACAAAATAATCTGTATAATATTCTATATAGTATACATGTAGGAGGACAGAGTGATAATATAAACAAACAAAACATACCAATAACAGTTCAGTTTGGACCTAAAACGTAGCTTATGCTTGAAGCCCCATTCATATCATTGGCTGAGCTCTTACTTTGGGCAAAAAACGTCACGCCTTTCATTTCAAACCAGCTCCTTCCTTCTCATCAAGCCCCACCTGAGCCCACCTCCACCACAGCAGCGCGGGAAACTGCCTCTAAACTACAGGTGAGGCGCATGCGCATGGAGTGACGCACTACAGGTGATTACGCATGCGCAGAGAGAGGGGAAATTGGATGCAGGTGGAGTCGCCCCTCAGGCTGGACTGTGGCTCAGGGGGACCGGCAGCTCTCCGTTGTTGTTCAGCACGTCGTCCAGGTCCTCGTCCTCAATCACCACTAGAAGAACGAGAGGAAGCAGAAAGGCTGAAAGGAAACTCTGGTCATCAGTCCTGCTCCTGGAAATCTACTGACCTGCAGAGTTGTCTCGAGGCCGAGGTTGGCATTTTCTAACTTCCCGTTCCACCTTAAGAAGCCATCTTCGGCTGCTTTAAAGCGCTGAAGCTGGCGTCTTATTCCAATTTTCCGTTCCACCTTAAACAGTGCAGTAGGCACATTCTGGCTCCTTAAAGCCACCAGAATGCTACTGCATTCCGTTCCACCTTAAACGGTGCAGTGGGCACTTTCTGGCCGCCTTTTAGACGCAAGTTGGCATCTTGTTCCAATTTTCCGTCCTATCTTAAATAGTGCAGTAGCCACATTTCTGGCGCCTCTAAGGCACTGAAAATGGTATATTGTGAGATTTTTTTTTTCCGTTCCACCTTAAATCGTGCACCAGTTGTATTCTGGCGCCTCCAAGTCAGCAGAATGCGGCTGCTTTTCGTTCCACCTTAAATAGCGCGATAGTCATATTCTAAAGCTTTTAAGTAAGTAACTTGACTTCTTATTCTAAATTCCGTTCCACCTTAAATAGTGCAGTAGCCACATGCGGGCACCTTCGTGTCCGCAGGATGTAACTTTTCGTTCCACCTTAAATAGTGTAGTTTTCACATTCTTGACGCTTAAAGGCACTGGAGTTGGCTTCTTATGCGAATTTTCCGTTCCACCTTAAATCATGTACCAGTTGCATTCTGGCGCTTCCAAGTCACCAGGATGTAACTACTTTTCGTTCCACCTTAAATAGTGTTATTGCCACTTTTTGGTGCTCTTAAGGCACTGCAGTTGCCCTCTGATTGCGAATATTCCGTTCCACCTTAAATAGTGGCAGTTCCTGTGCATTAGAGGCTGTGTAACCGGTGCACTGTTAAGGTGGAACGGAAAATTGGAATAAGAATCCAACTTCAGCCTCATGAAACACGAAGCTGTGGCTGTTTCAGCTCCAACTCCGATCCAAATGGACCTGAAATGGACCTTAATGAGTTCTGGGTTTAAGGTGGAACCTGCAGGACCGTCAGTAGATCTCCAGACTGGATCGCCGCTTGATGGGAAAGTTAGAGAGAACTTCAGTTTCGCGCCTGGCAGCTTTTTAAACCGAGCACATTCTGACTGTGTGGCCTGTGATGGGGCCTGTTGTTTGTCGCCCCCTGCTGTTTGCCTTCAGCGTAGGTTAAAGGGAAACTCCGCCAAACTTTTAAAATTTTCTCGTGATTAAATCATTAAAGGGCCGATATGCTACATTTTTAGTGTGTTTTATTTCATAACGTTTGTGTGGCCTTATGTGTCAAAAGCACTTGCAATTCCTGTTTTTATGACCATTTTCCAATCTCTTTATCCCTCGGAATTAGACCGTCTATTTTGGTATTCTGTACCTTTTAAAACTGATATGTAAATGAACTCTTCTCCAATTGGATACCCTTTGTTGTGCCTTATTAAACAAATAGAGCGAGAAACTGAAACACTAACTTAAGTATGAGTGAGCAGGAATGAGTACTGCAGGCTAAATAGGTGGATGTAACTAAATGAGTTCTTGTGACATCACAAAAAGGGTGAGTTCAAAACAGGCTTAATGGACTGAGGAGTGAATGACATGAAACTTTAGCAGTGTTTTACATCCTACATCAGATTTAGACTTCTAATCTCACTAAAAAAGCGAGATGAATTAGGTTTTTCAGAAATGAGTCAGAACCGTTCACAGTGGTGGTGATAGGAACCAGACGTCCCTCTAAAAGCTCCTCACAGAAAGTTCCTACATGAACTGGTTCTGAATTCACTGCCTGATGACTGAGACGCTGTTTTATGAGAGTTTAGAGAACTTCAACTCCATTCATGGTGGAGGGAGACATGCAGGGCGCTGTGCGGCAAAATAGTCCCCAAAGAAAACTCATTATTCCAGATTTTCCACTATTTTCCATCATCAACATTCCATATAAGCTCAGAAGGCTCGTGTAGGTTCTCTGGTGGTTCTGGATGGTAAATAAAGTGTATATATCTGTGTTGTAGTCATGGCGACGCCTGGTTCCCATCACCACCACTGTAAAGACTTCTGAACCACTTCACACCAAACCCTCTGAATCTCTCTGTTTACACCTCACACACTAAATTATGCAGGTATTTTGAAAAATTGCCCTTTAATGGGGCAGAAATAGTCCCAGCTGTGCATGTTCATTATTATACTTTTTAAAATGGGAAGTTATTGGTTAGATGTATCTTTACTTAACAATGATAAACTGTAAAAAAATGTTATTTCAACCAAAAGCATTTAAATCTCTTGGATAGATTAAAGAGGATTATTAAAAATTGGGAAAAAAAGCCAGTGTATTTTCATTTAAAGGGCCCATATCATACATTTATTAGTTATTAAATTTTTTTTTTATAGGTACAATATTACTAAAGAGTCCTTAAAGAACCACCTTTTTAAGTGTGTAGATTTTAAAAAATATTTAAAGGGTCCATATCTCACACTTACCAGATTTTCTTTAATTAAAGGGTGCATATTACAAATTTACCAATTTTTAAAATGTATTTATTTAAAGGGCCCATATCTGGCATTAATTTATTTATTTATAGGGACCATATTGCCAAAGAACCCTTAAAGAACCACCTTTTTAAGTGTGTAGATTTAAATGATTTTTTTTAAAGGGACCATATCTCACATTTACCAGATTCTCTTTTTAAAGGGTTGCATATTAGTTATTTTATTTAAAGGATCCATATCACATCTTTTATTTTAAAGACTTGTATAATAAAATTGTATAATACAGGGCTGTGCAAAAGTCTGAAACCACTCTTTATTAATTTACTGGCAGTGAAAACGACCATAAAGCGCAAGCTACTCATCATCAAAAGCAAAAAACGATTACGCAACTAATCCTCATAGTGGTCAGTATTTAGTGCGTCCACTCTTTCATTCCAGCTTCCGTTCTTTTCAGCAGATTAACCTTCAGTTTCTTAGTAGAGAAGCCAGACCTGCGTTTTCTGCTACTCGACAAATCTCGCCTGCTTTGACCAAATTTGTGATGTCACATTTCTGCATCTGTATAACCTGTACATCTTTCTGGAATGAATGAAGCCACTTGGAACTCTGTTCATTTACATATCCGTCTTAAAGGCGCAGTAATGGCTTGTTCAATGAGGTATAAATGGAGAGGGCGGAAAATGGTCATGTAAGAATGAATCATGACTGTTTCTGGCATAAAAACCTCACAAACATCGTGAGTGGACCTCATGGAAAAAGCAGGATATGGGCCCTTTAAAGTTTTCTATTGGCCACTTTGCTGCTTCTGTTTTTCTAAGGATCTTTTTTCCTCACTCTTGTTCATTCAGGTGTCCTATTGCAGAATTTACCTCTCCTCGATCGGCCGATCTGCCCAAGCTTCGGTGCCCTCCGCTGCGGACCCTCAGGCTGGTCGTGCAGCCTCAGGCAGTCCCTGGTGGTCTCTGCGTGCGTGTGCATGTGCCGCATCAGGCGGGGGTCTACGTTCGTGGGTCCGAACGTACTGCAGGGGGGCAGGAGCTCGGGCATATCGGCTGTCTCGTACATTCCGGTAACGGGAGCGTTCCTCGGGCTCTGCGGTTTTCCGCTCTTCCTCAAAGCCTCCCCCTCCTCCCTCTCCTCCTTTAAGCCCGTGTGCTCCCTCTCCCCCTGTTCTTTACTTCCGCAGCAGTACAGCATGCAGCAGTGCAGCAGCAGGGCTTGGATGGATGGAAACAACAACAAATCCCCTTTAAAAAACAGCCTTGAGGTTCCTTGTGGTGGAACTAAATAAAACGGGACATTATAGAGCTGATTAGGCTACAAACTGATCTTGTCGTCTAATTTCATGCAGGATTTTCCATAATGTTACCAGTTCTCTTCCTCTAGCTGTCCTCACGCGATGCTGCTGGAGGTCAGTCCTTTATCTGACAAACCCTCAATCCAGACTTTAACGTCGCCCCCCCTCCGTGGCTCGTGACAGGTTTCATGCCACAGGCTCCCCGTGGTGGCTGGAAATGCGCGGTGCTCGCTGATCTGCCCCTGATCTCCTCTCTCTAAAGCCCGCTCGGTCTTAAAGGGCCACAGGCTTCATCACGTCTGAGGGATTTCCCAGCCCAACCCTCTGTTACGACACGCGCCCTGGACGCGGCCCAGCTGAGCCTGTTTCTGCGCCTAAATCCACGCAATAAATCCAGCACAGCAGCTCTTTCCCCCTCCTGGAACATGATTAGTGTCTCCAGATGATTTGCTGTTGTGGCTCTGCCTCTCCATCCACAGCCTGCAGCCTCAGCCCCCCTCGCAGAGCAGAGCAGCAGAGCCGACGCCAGAGTTCAGCTGAACTGAACCGGGGAGGAGGCTGTTGTTTTGCTGCCATGGCAACACAGAACTCCAGCGCACTTTGATGTGTAGCTTCTTGCTTTCCTTCCTCCCTCCCTCCCTCCTTCTTTCTTGAGTTTTCTTGTCTTTGTTCCTTTCCTCCCTCTTTCTTGAGTTTTGTCTTCCTTCCTTTCCTCTGAGTTTTCTTGTCTTCCTTCCTTCCTTCCTTCCCTCCCTCTTTGTTTTCTTGTCTTCCTTCCTTCCTTCCTTCCCTCCCTCTTTGTTTTCTTGTCTTCCTTCCTTCCCTCCCTCTTTGTTTTCTTGTCTTCCTTCCTTCCTTCCCTCCCTCTTTGTTTTCTTGTCTTCCTTCCTTCCTTCCTTCCTTCCCTCCCTCTTTGTTTTCTTGTCTTCCTTCCTTCCTTCCTTCCTTCCTTCCTTCCCTCCCTCTTTGTTTTCTTGTCTTCCTTCCTTCCTTCCTTCCTTCCTTCCCTCTTTGTTTTCTTGTCTTCCTTCCTTCCTTCCCTCCCTCTTTGTTTTCTTGTCTTCCTTCCTTCCTTCCTTCCTTCCCTCCCTCTGTTTTCTTGTCTGCCTTCCTTCCTTCCCTCCCTCCCTCTTTGTTTTCTTGTCTGCCTTCCTTCCTTCCTTCCCTCCCTCTTTTTCTTGTCTGCCTTCCTTCCTTCCTTCCCTCCCTCTTTGTTTTCTTGTCTGCCTTCCTTCCTTCCTTCCCTCCCTCTTTGTTTTCTTGTCTGCCTTCCTTCCTTCCTTCCCTCCCTCTTTGTTTTCTTGTCTGCCTTCCTTCCTTCCTTCCCTCCCTCTTTGTTTTCTTGTCTGCCTTCCTTCCTTCCTTCCCTCCCTCTTTGTTTTCTTGTCTGCCTTCCTTACTTCCCTCCCTCCCTCTTTGTTTTCTTGTCTGCCTTCCTTACTTCCCTCCCTCCCTCTTTGTTTTCTTGTCTGCCTTCCTTCCTTCCTTCCCTCCCTCTTTGTTTTCTTGTCTGCCTTCCTTCCTTCCTTCCCTCCCTCTTTGTTTTCTTGTCTGCCTTCCTTCCTTCCTTCCCTCCCTCTTTGTTTTCTTGTCTGCCTTCCTTCCTTCCTTCCCTCCCTCTTTGTTTTCTTGTCTGCCTTCCTTCCTTCCTTCCCTCCCTCTTTGTTTTCTTGTCTTCCTTCCTTCCTTCCTTCCCTCCCTCTTTGTTTTCTTGTCTTCCTTCCTTCCTTCCCTCTTTCTTGAGGTTTCTTGTTCTTTCTGTCTATTTTCTTTTCGAGTTTTCTCGTCTTTCTCCTCTTTGCGTTTTTTTTTTTTTTCTTGCTTTATCTTCATCTTTCTTTCCTTCTCTCTTAGTTCTTTGCCTTTTTTCTTCTGCCTTCTTCACGGCGTCTTTCTTGGGGATTTTGTTGGTTTTTCTTTTTGCCTTTTTTGTTATTCTTTCCTTGTCATTTTTATTCTCCCTTTCTTTTTGTACTTGTCTCTTTCCTTTGTCTTTTTTTTGTCTTTCTCTTTTTTCTCTGTCTATTTTTGTCTTGTCTGCTTAGGAATTTTTTTTTTTTTTTTTTTTTTTTTTTTTTCCCCTGTCATTTATCTTTATCTTTCTTTCTTTCTTTCTTTCTCACTTTTTTTTTGTTCTTTTTCTTTCCTGCTCACTGTCTTTTTCTCTGTCACTCTTTCTTTCTGTAATTTGGATGGTTCCTCTGGTCAGTGAGCTCACAGTAAGAGTCCGGTGGCCGGCGGCTGAAACGCTGTAGAATTGCTCTGTTAGATGTTACAGTGAATGTTTGTTTGGTTTTGTCTGTCGTTCGTCTCGTGACGTCAGTTTCGATGAGCTGTTTTTGTTTAAATCTCCTGTTGAATGATTCCTCTGTAGCCTCAGTGCTGCGGCGCTGCTCTCCGCCCTGCTCAGGTGTGCAAATGACTGGTCAGACAGGTTGAGGTGGATTTTTTTCTTGACCCCTCAGTATAAAGCTGAGATTTTGTCTGAGGCTAAATCAGACGCTGATCTTCTGTCACTCAGGTAAGTGAGAGATAGCAGATATTTATCTAACACACGAGATCTAAAAGATTAGGTCAGGATTCGGTCACTTCGCATGATGTGTGTTTTGTGTCGCTTGGGTGCTCAGAGAGAGCTTTGAGCTTTTGGTTAGAAGGAGAGATTTCACTGATTGTTTTAAAGGGTTATGTATACAGTCATTATATCAGACGTGCAGGATCAGTAAATAACTGCTGCTGCTTTTAAGGTGGAACCAAGAATTCAGACAGAAAGATGTCATCTTATTTGTCAGTTCAGCCTCGTAGTTGAGATATACTATATACTATGTTTAGCACCAGGTTTGCCGGCCTGCAGGGCTGGTATTCACCAAGGTGCACAAACTCTTAATGCAAGTCAATGGAACCAGACGTCTTTACAAGTTATTTTGGACCGTTTCTTTTAGTCCAATCACCATGAAATTAACACTCAATGTAAAAATGCTTGTTAGTCTTTACATAATGTCAAGAATGAAAAATGGATATGTATGAATATTAATATTCATGCGTGGAGTGTCTTACCTTTCTGCATAAAGGTTACCTTAACATAGTGAATGACATGGAATCTGGAATAGAATTTGAGCAGTGACGTAAACCCCCACCCACCATGAAATGCCACACATTGTAATTATGTAATATACATACTTGGCTATGGCATCCACTGCTGCTTGTAATACTACCAGTTTGTGAGCAGATCTCAGGACACGTCAATCAGCTCAGTGCTAAACCTGTAAACCCAGACCTGTAGCGGGAGATGAGCGGTCAGATTAACATCTAGCCAAATCAATGAACTGGCATTGTTCTCCTAGGACAGATGAGCTCGTCCAGTCTGTGCTAGGGGGTAGGGTGGCTCCTTGGTAGGACTGTCCTATGAAGACACCTCCTTAGTAGTTGGTCACACACGTGGAGCAGCCCTAACGAGGCTGCGTGGCAAAATCACCAGAGCGCAGCTAAAGTGTCCCAGTTTAGGGGCTGCATCCTTTGAAGGACCTGGTCTATGAAAGCTCCTTCAAAGGCTTTGTAGACCCGTAAAGGCTGAACTGAAAGCAGGCGGTCTGGTCTACAGCGGATTTCCGCTTTGCGTCACAGAACGCCGCTCCTGTCCAGTTCTTTTAAAGAAGGAATCAGAAAGTTGGATATTTAGTTCTAAGAGCTGGAGATGCTTCTCTCGGTCGGCTCTCTGCTCCCTAAACCCAAGCTTCAGACCATGTTGATGCCATCGGCCCTCAAATGCAGCCCTTGAATTGGGACGCAGCTCTTGTGTAGTGGGGTTTTCATTTGCATATTCCCCAGCATGCTTTGCTAGACTGACAATGTGCATTATAATCTTTCCAGATGGTGTTCAAGGCCTGTATGTGTGGCGTTCATTAGACGTTCTGTTTGTACAGCCCATAATTCCACAATCGCATGTCGAAGGAGAATGAACGAATAACTTGTGCACTATTGGTATTTATTTAAATGATCAAGACTCGGAATCAAGTTTCTTCCATACGGGTCTTCAGAAAGCAGCTCCCTCAACAGAACGCCGTGAAGCCCCCTGTCTGCTGTTGTAACTGACGTGCTGGTGTCTTGTTCACTTCTAGCTGCAGCCATGACGACTAAAGTAGTCATCACTCAGCCGGTGGTGCTGGATTCCAGAGATTCTGACGAGTGGGGCTCCGGGATCTGCGACTGCTGCGACGACGTCCCGGAGTGTGAGTGACTCGGTGGCGTGTGTGAGGTTGCCAGTGATCTGGAGTGTAAGCTGGTCTCGGTGTTACTCACTGGCTGCTGAATCTCTCTGTTCAGGTTGTTTCGCATACTGGTGCTGCCCGTGTTTCGCCTGCGTCAAAACGAAAGAGTATGGACAGTGTTTATGTCTCCCCCTGCTGGACATATTTGGTTTTGTCCCACCGGCCACACTAGGAATGAGGATCTCTATGCGCCACCGCTATGGCATTAAGGTACGATGGTGGTTTTAGTGTATGTAGAGTGAGTGAATGAGTTGTATGAAGGACATAAATCCAAGTACCAAAACATCTGTAGCAGAACCCTCTATATATATATATATAAAATAGATGTGTAGACGTTCCTTCAAGAACCACATCATTTACAGAATAACCTCATCTCTAAAATGGGAACATCAACACATGCTCGTCTTTTAATGCAAGTCAGTGTAATGAGATTGTATTTCAAGCAGTTTTGCAAATTTTGGCATTTTATTTTAATTGGTCCCGTTACGTTTTCTCAAACACCTGCTTTATACATTAAATACACTACCAGACAAACTACCATACATTTTGGTCTAAAAGCACATGTTTAAAAGTCATATCACTGTTGTTGGAACAAAATCTCGTATCTCCAAAGTGGTGACTTTACAGTAGAAGGAAAAAACCTACTTTACTTTTAATGGAAGTCAATGGAACCAGAATTTTTTCAGTCATTTTGGGCCATTCATCATGAAATTTACACACAATGTAAATGTTTTCAAAAAGTGAAAAAGAAAAAGTAAAAAATGGAGATACGAGGTTTTGTTCCATCACCAGCGGTGTAGTAAAATTGATGCATATGTTTGGGTTTATTTCCGAAACAAAAGTTATTTTATTTAACTCTGCAGTTGAGCCTATGATTACATCTGGATTACAGCTTAAAGTTAATTGCCTGAATTACTTTTAAGGAGAATGTCTGTCCACGTTAACATACTTCAGCCAATCAGTCGCTTTATGAGGAGGGAGGGCGGAGTCTGAATAGCCCTGTTTGGCCAAAGGCTGGAATAATTCCAGTTTCATAGTTTTTCATTTTTATTCTGAATTTTGGAGTAATGTACTTTTTAAAATGTTTTTGTTAGGGAAGCACAATGATATAGAAATGGGCAGATATTTGCATTAAAAAAAAAAATCAGTCAGATGTTTAGTTATTATTTTTGACTGATTTATCTCAGATGGATGTTAAGGTGTTGGGTTGTGTCACTAAAATTCTGCATTTTATCCATTTTACTGTTTGTAGCTCCACATATTTCTCCTGATCCAGGTAGTAATGCGAGTTCGGGTCCAATTTTTATCTGTCCAAAAAAAAAGTTTTTATTTATTTATTTATTTTTACAATGTGTTTTGCATAAATTGAGCTCAGCGGATTCTCTTTACATTTTGCACTAAATTTGGTAATTGGACCAATAGAAGTGCTCAGATATTGCTCTAAATCTCTGCATTAACTTACATTTTAAGTTTGGTGCCTCTTCTTGTTCTTTCTCGTGTGAGGTCGGCCTCTCTGATGGTTTTGAGGTGCCGTCCTGCATTTCTGCTGTTTTTGATGTAACTGTGTTTTGTTCCCAGGGCTCCATCTGTAACGACTGCTTGATCGCCACGTTCTGCGTCAGCTGTGCCTGGTGTCAGATGTCTCGAGAGATGAAGAGGCGGTATATTCCCATCGCCCTCGTCAACGCCAGGCCGACGTTCTAGCAGCACACTGCTCGTAGCTGACTGAGTGCGCAGCAGTCAGTTGTCTAATGAGAACTACATGAAATCGTTGAGCTTCTTTGATAGCGAAAGTGTTTTTTGTCATGAATTATCTTCGTCTTGAATATGTTCGATTAACATGTTGCACGCTGTATTTTAAGTTAACTTGCATGATTACTAATATTGTTAATTCTGCAGTTCTGTGAACTTTGTCTGTTGCACCTATTTTATTTGTAAAACAAACTAAGCTAAAAATAAATAAAATTGGGAGGTTTATTATGTAAACTGTCTGGAAGAGGTTTGTTTCCCCAGTTCACTTGCATGCCTTTTAAATAAATGAGCTGTAGCATAAGTTTTGCTGTTTACCTTGTTTGGTAACCCATATTATACTTATCTATAAAAGCTGTCCTTTGGTGAATGACCTGATAATGGTGATACTAATTTAGACAAGACATGAAGGTCTATCGTCCTTCCAATGAAGTCGTCGAATTGCTCACTATAGGTTCTTCATACCGAGGTAGAATGTAATAACTCTGCGGAAATTATTAAGTCTCCAGATTAAAGGTTTTGGACCAAACCCCACCCCCACCTCTACCCCTCCAATTTACACTCGCGTGTAAATCCAACAACAACAAAAAAATCTTTGTTTTGCTTTCGTCGTCGTATTAAACACGAATAATCATATCATTTGTAAGACGTGTTTTCTTTTTTCAGAGTGTAGTGATTTCTTGAGGACCTCACCAGAGGGCAAAATAATAATAACAACCAATCATTTCATGTTTCGTCTCCCCCTGCCACCACCCACACCTACAGCATCATGGACAGAAACCACTCCGGCAGCTCCGAGCCCTCCCCGATACCGAGTTTCATTCTCAAATACTTCTCATTTCTCAGAACACATGTTATGTAATGTCATTTAAACTTGACCTGGACTCCCCTTTCACTTTTTCTGTGTCTGTCTGACACCAATGTGGCATGGAAAAACACAGTATCTAAAACTGAAGGAA
The DNA here is from genome assembly GCF_015220715.1 of Pygocentrus nattereri. NCBI lineage: Eukaryota > Metazoa > Chordata > Actinopteri > Characiformes > Serrasalmidae > Pygocentrus > Pygocentrus nattereri. Next base: position 2,946,358 of record NC_051228.1, read on the forward strand.
AAAAAAATACATTTATTTACGTTATTTTTTACATGTTTTATGTTGCAAACTACTATATTTATACATTGGACACCACATACAAAACCCAAATGATAAACAACTGGAAACCACTTCAACTTAATACATTTGTCTCCCTCTACTGGACAAGAGTGGTAAATGTAAGTCCCTCGGTTTACACACACACACACACACACAAAAAGCTGTTTTTATTGTATTTTGTCTGGTTTTTTATTCAAAGCCTTTACAATCACCACTCTGCCCCTGAACCTTCATGGCTTGTGGTCCCCTGAACACCTTCTCTAACCAGGAAAAGCACCACGCAACTCGTATTGGATGCTGACTAGAGATACTTAAGTCCGCTGAGCACCAGTACGTGCTGGGATTTGTGGAGATCGTCACAAATCAAATTTATATGTAGCGCTTTTTACAACTGATTTTGTCACAAAGCAGCTTCACAGAATTCCAGTAAAGACAAAGTTTTAACATGAACGGAAAACCCCCAGGTGAGCAAACCAGGAGCACCAGTTGCAAGGAGAACCTCCCTCAGGGCTGAGGAAGAACCCTTGGGAGGAACCAGGGCTCACAAGGGGGGACCCATCCTCCTCTGGTCAGACTACCTACAGAGTTATTATACTACTAATATTAATAGCAGTAGTATTAGTAGTAGTAGTAATAGCCAGGAGTCTATGAGAAACTTTGATGTAGGGTGGGCAGCTGGTCCAAGGCAACCTTAGGCATGTATTTCCATTACGAGATCACACCTGGCCTCGCAAAGCTATGTAGAAGCTACCTGGCTAGAATTAGCTTCCTAGAAGCTAAAATCAGAGAACTTGGAGAGGGGAAAATTACCACTCTGTAATGTCTTCTGGGTTTCTCAGATGCTAGAGGGCGCTCCCGGGTGAGTCCAAAATGAATGGATTGATATGGAGCATTTGAGCAAAATCCTAGTTTATAAATACTAAAACCTTTTTAAGATGAAGGGTTCATTCATTTCCTGAACACTGAACAGTGCAAAACATTTTAACACCACTGTTATATTTTTGAACACTCGAGTTTAAAACGGCGTCTAATGCACAAACAGCCAATGAGCTGCTCCGCTCGCCAACCAATCAGCACTCCGTAGCAGTAAATGTAGCACCCTGCTGCCCAAAACCCGTTTGCTATAGAAAGAGGAAACATATTTTAACTTTTCATTTTTAGCCTTTTAGCTCCATTTACAACTATGCATTGAGGATTCCCTCGGGGAACGCCCTCTGCTGTTTTGCAGTATGTATTTGATATAATGTGGGAAATAAGAAGTGGCCAGAATCCTTATAAACTGGCTCTGCTAAAAGTAAAATGACTGGTTTGATATAGCTACGGAAATTATAACGAATGTCAGATTCTCTGCGTAAAACAGTGATGTTGGAGTTGGGAAACACTAAAATGGTCAGGGGAAACTATTTAATCATTATTAAAATACATAATTACTATTTTCATACCTGTCTCTAGGACACAAAAGAACATCCCGTAACCTGAAGTTGTGCATCCTTGTTTTCTTCTACATGATTTTCAGTAAGAATCAAAACTTTGTGAAGTAAGACTGACTTGAGAGTTAAGTGATATGAGCTGTCTTAGACATCATTAGACAGCGTAGCCTGTTTGTTGACATACAACCCATCAGGTGACTGCATTTCTGGTATAAAAAAGCCACCCTGAAAAAGGCTTGTAGTTCCTACTCGGCGACACAGGTAAGACCTCAGGGACTGAATTATATCTTTTGTTAGGGCTTTGACGGACTTATTTATGTCTCTTGCACAGAAAGCCAGGATAGAAATGTCCGGTAGCATCTTCTGTTATGTTTAACTAGTGGCATGACAGCAGTACCATCATCTCAAAATCATTTCAACAGATTTTGATGATAGGCAGATGCTTTTAATATTTTAATTAGGTACTGAAATAACTCCGGTTCATATGGTTGGATTGAAATATGCTTCAGGTTTTGATCTTAATAGAGTGGTGGAGGTCAGGTTTTTGAAACATTTTCAGTTGTTCTCAAATGCTGGACTGTCGAATTTCATTTGTGTGAAAAAGGTGCGAGGAGACCACTTAGAATTTCTCATTTATTTCAAGTCAAATCAGGCAAAAATTTAACAGAGGCATTTCAGAACATTTTAATGTTTAATGTCTCAAATACTTCTCATTTTTCAGAGCACATGTTATGTAATGTCATTTAAACTTGATCTGGACTCCCCTTTCACTTTTTCTGTGTCTGTCTGACACCAATGTGGCATGGAAAAACACAGTATCTAAAACTGAAGGAAAAAAAAACTACATTTCTTTACGTTATTTTTTACATGTTTTATGTTGCAAACTACTATATTTATACATTGGACACCACATACAAAACCCAAATGATAAACAACTGGAAACCACTTCAACTTAATACATTTGTCTCCCTCTACTGGACAAGAGTGATAAATGTTAGACCCTTGGTTTACACACACACACACACACACACACACAAAGCTGTTTTTATTGTATTTTGTCTGGTTTTTTATTCAAAGCCTTTACAATCACCGCTCTGCACCTGAACCTTCATGGCTTGTGGTCCCCTGAACACCTTCTCTAACCAGGAAAAGCACCACCCAAGTCATCATATTGGATGCTGAATAGAGATACTTAAGTCCGCTGAGCACCAGTACGTGCTGGGATTTGTGGAGATCGTCACAAATCAAATTTATATGTAGCGCTTTTTACAACTGATTTTGTCACAAAGCAGCTTCACAGAATTCCAGTACAGACAAAGTTTTAACATGAACGGAAAACCCCCAGGTGAGCAAACCAGGAGCACCAGTGGCAAGGAGAACCTCCCTCAGAGCTGAGGAAGAACCCTTGGGAGGAACCAGGGCTCACAAGGGGGGACCCATCCTCCTCTGGCCAGACTATCTACAGAGTTATTATACTACTAATATTAATAGCAGTAGTATTAGTAGTAATAGCTGGGAGTCTATGAGAAACTTTGATATAGGGTGGGCAGCTGGTCCAAGGCAACCTTAGGCATGTATTTCCATTACGAGATCACACCTGGCCTCGCAAAGCTATGTAGAAGCTACCTGGCTAGAATTAGCTTCCTAGAAGCTAAAATCAGAGAACTTGGAGAGGGGAAAATGACCACTCTGTAATGTCTTTCTCAGACGCTAGAGGGCGCTCCCGGGTGAGTCCAAAATTAATGGATTGATATGGAGCATTTGAGCAAAATCCTAGTTTATAAATACTAAAACCTTTTTAAGATGAAGGGTTCATTCATTTCCTGAACACTGAACAGTGCAAAACATTTTAACACTGCTGTTATATTTTTGAACACTCGAGTTTAAAACGGCGTCTAATGCACAAACAGCCAATGAGCTGCTCCGCTCGCCAACCAATCAGCACTCCGTAGCAGTAAATGTAGCACCCTGCTGCCCAAAACCCGTTTGCTGTAGAAAGAGGAAACATATTTTAACTTTTCATTTTTAGCCTTTTAGCTCCATTTACAACTATGCATTGAGGATTCCCTCGGGGAACGCCCTCTGCTGTTTTGCAGTATGGTATGTATTTGATATAATGTGGGAAATAAGAAGTGGCCAGAATCCTCATAAACTGGCTCTGCTAAAAGTAAAATGACTGGTTTGATATACCTCTCCTTGGATCACCACCTTATCGTGGTGGAGGGGTTTGCGTGCTTGAATGATCTTAGGAGCTATGTTGTCTGGAGCAAAAGCTCCTGGTAGGGTCTTCCATGGCAAACTGGTCCTAGGTGACAGGTCAGACAAAGTGTGATCCATAATAACCGCTATGAAGACACAAAAACAGGACTTGTGTACCCTGCCCGGAACAGGGTTACCGGGGCCCCACCCTGGAGCCAGGCCTGGGGGAGGGGCTCGCCAGTGAGCATCTGGTGGCCGGGCATTTACTCATGGTGCCCAGCCGGGCCCAGCCCAAAGGAGTTACATGAGTCCCCCCTCCCATCGACCCACCACCAATGGGAGGGGCAGTAGTAGGGGTTCGGTGCGTTGTGGATCGGGGAGTGTCCGAAGGCGTGGGCCTTGGCGTTCTGATCCTCGGTTGCTGAAACTGGCTTTTGGAACTTGGAACGTTACCTCACTGGCGGGGAAGGAGCCTGAGTTGGTGCGCGAGGTTGAGAGATACCGGCTAGATATAGTCGGGCTTACCTCAACACACAGCTTGGGCTCTGGGTCCAATCTCCTTGAGAGGTGCTGGACTTTATTCTTTTCTGGAGTTGCCCATGGTGAGAGGCGGCGGGCAGGTGTGGGCTTTCTCATAGCCCCTCGACTCGGTGCCTGTATGTTGGGGTTTTCTCCGGTGGACGAGAGGGTAGCTTCCCTACGCCTTCGGGTTGGGGAACGGGTCCTGACTGTTGTCTGTGCTTATGCACCGAACAGCAGTTCAGAGTACCCAGCCTTCTTAGAGTCCTTGGGAAGGGTGCTTGAAAGTGCTCCTCCTGGAGACTCTATTGTCCTACTGGGGGACTTCAACGCTCACGTGGGCAATGACAGTGAGACCTGGAGGGGTGTGATTGGGAGGAATGGCCTCTCTGATCTGAACCCGAGTGGTGTTCAGTTTTTGGACTTCTGCGCAAACCACAGTTTGTCCATCACGAACACCATGTTTGAACACAAGGATGTCCATAAGTGCACATGGCACCAGGACACCCTAGGCCGCAGTTCAATGATTGACTTTGTAGTCGTGTCATTGGACTTGCGGCCATGTGTTTTGGACGCTCGGGTAAAGAGAGGAGCTGAGCTGTCAACTGATCACCACCTGGTGGTGAGTTGGATCAGGTGGTGGGGGAAGATGCCGGTCAGACCAGGCAAGCCCAAACGCATAGTGAGGGTTTGCTGGGAACATCTAGCAGAAGAACCTGTCAGATTGATCTTCAACTCACACCTCCGTCAGAACTTTGACCAGATATCGGGGGAGGTGGGGGACATTGACTCAGAATGGGCCATGTTCCGTTCCTCCATTGCTGAAGCAGCTGACTGTAGCTGTGGCCGTAAGGTAGTTGGTGCCTGTCGGGGCGGTAATCCTCGAACCCGGTGGTGGACACCCCAGGTGAGAGATGCCGTCAAGCTGAAGAAGGAGTCCTACCGGGCATGCTTGGCCTGTGGGACACCAGAGGCAGCTGGCAGGTATCGACAGGCCAAGCGATCTGCGGCTTCAGTTGTTGCCAAGGCAAAAACCCGTGTATGGGAGGAGTTTGGTGAGGCCTTGGAAACTGACTTTAAGTCGGCTCCGAAAAGATTCTGGCAAACCGTCAGGCGACTCAGAAGGGGAAAGCAGTGTGCCACTAGCACTGTATATAGTGGAGATGGTGTGCTGCTGACTTCGACTGAAGAGGTCATTGGGCAGTGGAAGGAATACTTTGAGGACCTTCTCAATCCCACCGACACGTTCTCCAGTGGAGAGAAGGGGACCGGAGGGTGTGTTCCAACTACAGGGGAATCACACTCCTCAGCCTCCCTGGCAAGGTCTATGCAGGGGTACTGGAGAAGAGAGTCCGGCTTATAGTCGAACCTCGGATCCAGGAGGAACAGTGCGGGTTCCGCCCTGGTCGTGGAACACTGGACCAACTCTTCACCCTCTCCAGGATTCTGGAGGGTTCATGGGAGTTTGCCCAACCAGTCCACATGTGCTTTGTGGATCTGGAGAAGGCATTCGACTGTGTTCCCCGGGGTATTCTGTGGGAGGTGCTTCGGGAGTACGGGGTACATGGCTCTTTGCTACGAGCCATTCAGGCCCTGTACAAACAAAGCTGGAGTTTGGTTCGCATAGCCGGCAGTAAGTCAGACTCGTTCCCAGTGAGAGTTGGACTCCGTCAGGGCTGCCCTTTGTCACCGATTCTATTCATAATTTTTATGGATAGAATTTCTAGGCGCAGTCAAGGGATGGAGGGTGTCCGGTTTGGTGACCTCAGGGTCACATCACTGCTGTTTGCAGATGATGTGGTCCTATTGGGGACATCAGGCCACGAACTTCAGCTTTCGCTGTATCGGTTTGCAGCCGAGTGTGAAGCGGCTGGGATGAGAATCAGTACCTCTAAATCTGAGACCATGGTTCTCAGGCGGAAAAGGGTGGAGAGCCCTCTCTGGGTCGGGGATAGGCTCTTGCCTCAAGTGGAGGAGTTCAAGTATCTCGGGGTCTTGTTCACGAGTGATGGTACAAGGGAGCGGGAGATTGACAGGCGGATTGGTGCTGGGTCAGCAGTGATGCGGGCTCTTTACCGGTCTGTTGTGGTAAAGAAAGAGCTGAGCCATAAGGCAAGGCTCTCGATTTACCGGTCGATCTACGTTCCCACCCTCACCTATGGTCATGAGCTTTGGGTAATGACCGAAAGAATAAGATCGCGAATACAAGCGGCCGAAATGAGTTTCCTCCGCAGGGTGTCTGGACTCTCCCTTAGAGATAGGGTGAGAAGTTCAGTCATCCGGGAGGGACTCGGAGTAGAGCCGCTGCTTCTTCACGTCGAGAGGAGCCAGCTGAGGTGGTTCGGGCATCTGGTAGGTCACAGGCGAGTCCACCTGGGAGGAGACCCCAGGGAAGACCCAGGACACGCTGGCGCGACTATATCGCCCAGCTGGCCTGGGAGCGCCTCGGAATCCCCCTTGGAGAGCTGGTGGAAGTGGCTGGGGAAAGGGAGGTCTGGGCTTCATTGCTTAGGATGCTGCCCCCGCGACCCGAACCCCGGACAAGAGGAAGATAATGGATGGATGGATGAATGGTTTGATATAGCTACGGAAATTATAACGAATGTCAGATTCTCTGCGTAAAACAGTGATGTTGGAGTTGGGAAACACTAAAATGGTCAGGGGAAACTATTTAATCATTATTAAAATACATAATTAGTATTTTCATACCTGTCTCTAGGACACAAAAGAACATCCCGTAACCTGAAGTTGTGCATCCTTGTTTTCTTCTACATGATTTTCAGTAAGAATCAAAACTTTGTGAATTAAGACTGACTTGAGAGTTAAGTGATATGAGCTGTCTTAGACATCATTAGACAGCGTAGCCTGTTTGTTGACATACAACCCATCAGGTGACTGCATTTCTGGTATAAAAAAGGCAGGATAGAAATGTCCGGTAGCATCTTCTGTTATGTTTAACTAGTGGCATGACAGCAGTACCATCATCTTAAAATCATTTCAACAGATTTTGATGATAGGCAGATGCTTTTAATATTTTAATTAGGTACTGAAATAACTCCGGTTCATATGGTTGGATTGAAATATGCTTCAGGTTTTGATCTTAATAGAGTTGTGGAGGTCATGTTTTTGAAACATTTTCAGTTGTTCTCAAATGCTGGACTGTCGAATTTCATTTGTGTGAAAAAAGTGCGAGGAGACCACTTAGAATTTCTCATTTATTTCAAGTCAAATCAGGCAAAAATTTAACAGAGGCATTTCAGAACATTTTAATGTTTAATGTCTCAAATACTTCTAATTTCTCAGAACACATGTTATGTAATGTCATTTAAACTTGATCTGGACTCCCCTTTCACTTTTTCTGTGTCTGTCTGACACCAATGTGGCATGGAAAAACACAGTATCTAAAACTGAAGGAAAAAAAAATACATTTATTTACGTTATTTTTTACATGTTTTATGTTGCAAACTACTATATTTATATATTGGACACCACATACAAAACCCAAATGCTAAACAAATGGAAACCACTTCAACTTAATACATTTGTCTGGTTGCCAAGGGTACGTTCATTCCTCCTTTAAAATCATCCACTTCCTGCTAAAACCTGAAACTCGTCATACAGGGTGAGTCAAAAGTCACAGGACGGGTTTTATTTTCTTTTATTATTGACTTTTTTTTAATTATCGGCATAAAAAATAACTGTCCTGTGACGTTTGACTCACCCTGTACTTGTCTCCCTCTACTGGACAAGAGTGGTAAATGTTAGACCCTCGGTTTACACACACACACACACACACACACACACACACACACACACACACACACACACACAAAAAGCTGTTTTTATTGTATTTTGTCTGGTTTTTTATTCAAAGCCTTTACAATCACCGCTCTGCACCTGAACCTTCATGGCTTGTGGTCCCCTGAACACCTTCTCTAACCAGGAAAAGCACCACGCAACTCGTATTGGATGCTGACTAGAGATACTTAAGTCCGCTGAGCACCTGTACGTGCTGGGATTTGTGGAGATCGTCACAAATCAAATTTATATGTAACGCTTTTTACAACTGATTTTGTCACAAAGCAGCTTCACAGAATTCCAGTAAAGACAAAGTTTTAACATGAACGGAAAACCCCCAGGTGAGCAAACCAGGAGCACCAGTGGCAAGGAGAACCTCCCTCAGAGCTGAGGAAGAACCCTTGGGAGGAACCAGGGCTCACAAGGGGGGACCCATCCTCCTCTGGTCAGACTACCTACAGAGTTATTATACTACTAATATTAATAGCAGTAGTATTAGTAGTAGTAGTAATAGCCAGGAGTCTATGAGAAACTTTGATGTAGGGTGGGCAGCTGGTCCAAGGCAACCTTAGGCATGTATTTCCATTACGAGATCACACCTGGCCTCGCAAAGCTATGTAGAAGCTCCCTGGCTAGAATTAGCTTCCTAGAAGCTAAAATCAGAGAACTTGGAGAGGGGAAAATGACCACTCTGTAATGTCTTCTGGGTTTCTCAGACGCTAGAGGGCGCTCCCGGGTGAGTCCAAAATGAATGGATTGATATGGAGCATCTGAGCAAAATCCTAGTTTATAAATACTAAAACCTTTTTAAGATGAAGGGTTCATTCATTTCCTGAACACTGAACAGTGCAAAACATTTTAACACCACTGTTATATTTTTGAACACTCGAGTTTAAAACGGCGTCTAATGCACAAACAGCCAATGAGCTGCTCTGCTCGCCAACCAATCAGCACTCCATAGCAGTAAATGTAGCACTCTGCTGCCCAAAACCCGTTTGCTGTAGAAAGAGGAAACATACAGGTGAATTTCTTAGGTTTTTTTAGTGAAATTCACCCTTCTACTTTCTAAAATGAAAGGATATTTTTGGGCGAGTGATTACAAACTATTTTAACTTTTTGGCCTTTTAGCTCCATTTACAACTATGCATTGAGGATTCCCTCGGGGAACGCCCTCTGCTGTTTTGCAGTATGTATTTGATATAATGTGGGAAATAAGAAGTGGCCAGAATCCTCATAAACTGGCTCTGCTAAAAGTAAAATGACTGGTTTGATATAGCTACGGAAATTATAACGAATGTCAGATTCTCTGCGTAAAACAGTGATGTTGGAGTTGGGAAACACTAAAATGGTCAGGGGAAACTATTTAATCATTATTAAAATACATAATTAGTATTTTCATACCTGTCTCTAGGACACAAAAGAACATCCTGTAACCTGAAGTTGTGCATCCTTGTTTTCTTCTACATGATTTTCAGTAAGAATCAAAACTTTGTGAAGTAAGACTGACTTGAGAGTTAAGTGATATGAGCTGTCTTAGACATCATTAGACAGCGTAGCCTGTTTGTTGACGTACAACCCATCAGGTGACTGCATTTCTGGTATAAAAAAGCCACCCTGAAAAAGGCTTGTAGTTCCTACTCGGCGACACAGGTAAGACCTCAGGGACTGAATTATATCTTTTGTTAGGGCTTTGACGGACTTATTTATGTCTCTTGCACAGAAAGCCAGGATAGAAATGTCCGGTAGCATCTTCTGTTATGTGTAACTAGTGGCATGACAGCAGTACCATCATCTCAAAATCATTTCAACAGATTTTGATGATAGGCAGATGCTTTTAATATTTTAATTAGGTACTGAAATAACTCCGGTTCATCTGGTTGGATTGAAATATGCTTCAGGTTTTGATCTTGTTCATGTTTTTGAAACATTTTCAGTTGTTCTCAAATGCTGGACTGTCGAATTTCATTTGTGTGAAAAAAGTGCGAGGAGACCACTTAGAATTTCTCATTTATTTCAAGTCAAATCAGGCAAAAATTTAACAGAGGCATTTCAGAACATTTTAATGTTTAATGTCTCAAATACTTAATAGAGTGGTGGAGGTCATGTTTTTGAAACATTTTCAGTTGTTCTCAAATGCTGGACTGTCGAATTTCATTTGTGTGAAAAAAGTGCGAGGAGACCACTTAGAATTTCTCATTTATTTCAAGTCAAATCAGGCAAAAATTTAACAGAGGGTTTCAGAACATTTTAATGTTTTCCTTTTTTTATTTTAGCTCCATGAGCAAAAATTAGCACTTCGCTGACTGATGAGAGTAAACTGGAGGAGCAGGTTGGAAAATGCTGCATGTCTGCTGCCTTTTAGTTTTGCATAAGATATCAAAAGTGAAAATTCTTGCTGCCTTTCTCTTCCTGTTATTTGGAAGAAATGTTATCACTGCTAACTTACATACACTGAAAGACAGTGATGCATTAAATTTCCTGGACTCACATGTGTCCATCGTTTCCACATGACTAAAATATATTAGATCAACGCTGACCTGCTTCTAGGTTTACTTAGTTTTAGCAATACTTGTGTTGTCTTACATGGGTGCTCAGTCCTGGTGCTGGAGATCTACCATGCTGGAGAGTTCAGATCCAACACACCTGGCTGTAATACTCAGATGCTCCTGAAGGCCTTCATGAACTGTGTTTGATTGGAGGTGGAACTAAGCTGCGGTAGATCTCCAGGACCTGGATTGATAACCCCTGCTGTAATATGTTCTATTCATGTGGTTTATTAGCATGGTTGAGATGCAATGGGATGCTAATATGTACTACAAATACTTGCATCCCATTGCATTAGTAACACTGAGCTCTGCTAAAGCCTGAGTAGACTGATAAACCATTATTAATCTCTGATTAGTAATCTCCTAAACCGATGCTTTCATCATTTTCTCTCCTGCAGTTTCTGCATTTGCTGTACACAACTGATCATGGCAGCGACGACTGTAGTGGTTCAGCAGGCGCCAAAGGTTGTACCTAAGATCACTTCATGGAGTAGTGGACTGTGCCACTGCTGCCAGGACATGAGCTCCTGTGAGTGCACATCAATAAACGTTCCTCACCAGCACCTTTCCACCAATTCTTACTCCAGTAACTCTGAATAATTTACTGCCACTGCCGGCCTCACTGTAGGTTTGTTATGAGGAGTTCTGTTAAAGTTTTTTCCTTCACTTGGAGGAAGGAACATTGAGAGATGATGGTGATCGCCTGAGAGGCATGCCAATCATAATTTGGCAACTGGCCAATTGGACTAAGAATGCACCTCAAATTAAAAGGCTGTGTGGATGTCAGTGGATATTAAACTGTAGCATCTATATGTCTTGTCTTTAGGTTGCTATGCATTCTGGTGCTGCCCTTGCTTTGCTTGCTCCACAACATCCAAGTTTGGTGAGAACAGCTGCCTTCCTCTGGTGGATATTTGTGGCCCAGGACTAATGTCGGCTTTTGGGATGCCTGTTTGTGTGCCACCGGTCACTCTGTCCATGCGGGTGGCAATGCGCTACAAATACCAAATCTCGGTAAGCTTAGAGCTTTTTACACTATGAGCAGATAGCAGAAGATGACCAAGCAGTTTATGAGGCTTATCTAAACCACAAAATATACTTAATCCACCCATCAGTACATACCTGAATGGTATGAAATGCGATAATGGATATTTTTAAAATGTTTGTAGTGAATATAAAAGTAGAAATAGTGCAGTATATAACTGGTGAACGGGGTTTTTGATTCCTTTGGTGCTTTTAAAAAAAAATCTTTAAAGAACCGTATAGAACTTGTCCAACATACAGAAGAAACATTTGAACCATATGCATTCAAATGGTTCTTTGAGTCAGAGCTTTGACTCAGAGAGCATAAATTGCTGGGTACTGTAAAATGAATAACTATAACATGATATAATAGAGAACAAAGTGTAAAAATATTTCATATGTACAGTGCTGTGCAAGTCAGGGACCATGCTACTCTCACTTAAGTCTAAACAGCCATTGAGTACAAGTCATTCGTTTTTAAGTGATATTTCTGAGTTTATTAGATTAGATTAGATATAAGATAATCCACTTGCAGAAGGAAGAAGATAAGTGAAAAAAGAAACAGTTTCCAAAACTGGACAAGAAATGACAGAGAAAATGTGGCTCCTCACAACCACCTGGAAGACCTGATCGACACCAAAACTGCCCCCATCAGATAAACAGCACTGAAAGCTTTGATCTCTGAGAGAGAGGAGAAGATCAAGCTGCTTCAGATCTGAAAACATCCACAGGTGTTTCTGTCCATCCTTCCACTGTGAGAAGACCACTCAGTACCATGGGTCTGAAAGGATGTGTAGCTGATCAAGAAGAACCTCACTGAGAAAAGGAGACGGACACATCGAGCAAAGAAGCTGAACGATGGACTGACCACCCCAGAGTCCAGACCTCAGCACCACTGAATAGGTTTGATCACTTCAGGAAATCATCAACCAGCTTCTAAGACTGAGCTTTGGAGGCATGTCTGCAGATTCTTTGAGGAGCTGAATGTGAGTCTCCTGAAAAATGCGGAAGCTGGAATGAAGGGCGTGACCTGAGCAGCGCAGTACTGTAAACACTGAAATGCAAAACTATGAATATAACTTCATTTGCATATGTTTGATATTTCAGGGTGGCATTTGTGAGGACATCGCTATCTCTTGTTTCTGCATTTGGTGCTCTTGGTGTCAGATGAACAGAGAGATACAGCACCGCCAAAGGCTCGCCACGGCAGTCAACGCCCAGCAAGCGGCCCCAATCATAACCATGGCCCCTATTGTCACCACAGTCCAGCCGACTGCAGTGGTGGTCAGTGCAATGTAGGTGGCGGAGGCCGTCTTGTCTTGCAGCCCTGCATCGTCTGTAATTATCCATAGTGCTTTGTGTCTTATGATGCACTGTTATGAGGGGATATTTGGAAAAAGGGACCAGAAAAATAAAAAAAAGTCTTATGCTACTGTAATAATGCAGTGTATGTAAAGATAATAAACACATTTATTTTAAAACTTGAACTGGTTTTTAAATAAATATCAGAAATGAGTTATGAGAGATGGTTCGTAGCATATTAAAGTGTATCCAACGTCAACAGACAGTGAAGTAAGATGTATATTTTTATTATTTTCTGTTAATACAAATAATATTATTATGAGCTCAATGTTTGATAATTAATATGGAAATTCTCAGCAATAAAAATTTGACCAAATTCCCCAAATTAACTGCTAACAGGCTAATAGCCACACACTCACCTCCCACCTCTCCAACTCCAGTCTCACCCGGCTGTACTCATCTTCTTTATCCTTCTTTATAACGGGTGTTATTTGAGCCTCTGTTACTGAAACCGGGCAAGTTACAGCTAAAGCACCACAGAACAAGTCTATTTTGTGTCTTTCTGTCACTTCAACACCTGTCACTGAGCTGTAACTTGCACTTATATATTGTTTTTTATTGTATTGCCCTGTGTATTGTAGTGTAGTGTAGTGTAGTGTAGTGTAGTGTATTGTATTGTATTGTATTGTATTGTAGTTTATTGTAGTGTATTGTGGTGTAGTGTATTGTATTGTAGTGTATTGTATTGTAGTTTATTGTAGTTTATTGTAGTGTATTGTGTTGTATTGTAGTGTATTGTATTGTAGTTTATTGTATTGTAGTGTATTGTAGTGTATTGTATGAATACAATACACTACTGATGAAGGACTAGATGATGACCAACACAAACTGTGCAGCAGCAGATGAGCTGTCGTCTCTGACTTTACATCTACAAGGAGGAACAACAAGGTAGGAGTGTCTAATAGAGTGGACAGTGAGTGGACAGCCAGCAGCACTGCTGTGTCTGATCCACTCGGTGGCTTGTCAGTGTTATATAGACATAAATGAGAAGAGTAGTGTGAGATGAATTTGAAGGAGATCTTTCAGTAGTCTTTTGTTTATTATTATCAGTATTACTATTATTATTGTTGTTGTTATTATTATTATTATTATTAAGTGGTTTAAGGTAGTTTGATCTAAAGAACAAGACTTACTTACTAACAACCACCTGGAAGACCTGATCGACACCAAAACTGCCCCCATCAGATAAACAGCACTGAAAGCTTTGATCTCTGAGAGAGAGGAGAAGATCAAGCTGCTTCAGATCTGAAAACATCCACAGGTGTTTCTGTCCATCCTTCCACTGTGAGAAGACCACTCAGCGCTGTGGGTCTGAAAGGACGTGTAGCTGATCAAGAAGAACCTCACTGAGAAAAGGAGACGGACACACCAAACAAAGAAGCTGAACGATGGACTGACGACCCCAGAGTCCAGACCTCAGCACCACTGAATGGGTTTGATTACTTCAGGAAATCATCAACCAGCTTCTAAGACTGAGCTTTGGAGGCATGCATGCAGATTCTTTGAGGAGCTGAATGTGAGGCTCCTGAAAAATGCGGAAGCTGGAATGAAGGGCGTGACCTGAGCAGCGCAGTACTGTAAACACTGAAATGCAAAACTATGAATATAACTTTGATATTTCAGGGTGACATTTGTGAGGACATCGCTATCTCTTGTTTCTGCATTTGGTGCTCTTGGTGTGAGATGAATTTGAAGGAGATCTTTCAGTAGTCTTTTGTTTATTATTATTATTACTATTACTATTATTATTATTATTATTATTATTATTATTATCATTATTATTATTATTATTATTATTATTAAGTGGTTTAAGGTAGTTTGATCTAAAGAACAAGACTTACTTGGGCCTTCTATTTCCACTAAAATGTAGCTTAATGGGGTCAAAGCATAATTAATAATCACCATACATATTTCATTATAATTATAATAATAACTCAGTACACATTCACTCACTTCATTACTAAAAAATGCCACTAACCAAGAAAAACAACTGCCTTATATCAACAACTATTTGCACATTCTGAAGAAAGCACACCAAAAGTAGTGAACTTGTCTGACTGGCTTTGTTCAACGAAGATAAAAACAAACTGAGTAATCTTATCTCAGTACTGTACAGATCAGTGGATGGAGTTACATTTTTGTTATGCCTTTATCTGTAATCTGCATGTTAACGACACAGATAGCACAAGCTAAGGTCAGAAAACTGCAACCCAAGGAGTTGTAGAAGAGTAATCTCTGCTAGATCAAGCAGTGTCCAGTTTTCTGGCACCTTCCAATGAATCTCTGTACATTGAGCATCACTCCCCAGACGCAAAGATGACCAGTTGCCAGGGGTCCTTCAAGCTAATGGGATCATGCAGTGCTCAGTCACGACTGAACCTCAATGCAGAACATGCAGCAGATGGTCATGACATGGTTAGAAGAGCTTGCATCATAACCTCCATTTTTGTGGGTCACTGTTTTTACATGTATTACGTAGCATATTGTTGTCGGAACAAAACCTCATGTCTCCAAAATAGTGACTTGTACTTTACTTTTAATGGAAGTCGACGTAAACGTTTTTCCAAGCCATTTTAGGCCAATTCTTTTGGTCCATTCACCACACACAATGTATAGGGCAGCAGGCACTTTCAAATAATGTCAAAAACTAAAAAAAACATGCGCCTGCAGTGTCATTTCTGAGAATAAAAGTAAGCATGCATAATAAAAAATCATGTTTCTGGAGAATGCTAGTGCCGCAGAAATGCACCCATTCAAGGTTTCCTGGTATCAGTGATTCCATCAAGCCATAATTATTCTAGTGAACTGTCAAGTGAAACAGGACATCAAGTATTTCACAACTCAAAGAGGCCGGTCCCCCCGGTTTAGCAATGGGATTACATTGCACAAGCAGAGCTAATCTAGTTGTCCCCTCCCTGTGCCACACTATGGCCAAGTAGTCCAAGTATGCCTGTTAATGCTTACTCAACTCTCTTTGCAAAAATTACCGCTGCACAGTGAGCCTGCACTCTTATTAGCTGCCTACAGTCTGGTAAGTGATTGAAAGACAAAAGAAGCAGATTTGATTAGCGAATTTAATTGTCTATGTGGAGCACTGCGTCTGTTACTAACTATGACAGCAGTTTCATTAGTAATTTGACAAAAACCAGACTCAAGACAGAAGTGCTAATGTGGTGTACGTTGAACAGAAGCCAAAAGGGCTTGAAAGCTGACCTGCTTGCATCTGTTTACTGAAGTGACTTTGGCTGGACCATTCCTTTGACACTTTGAGACTTTTATTCTGTAAGTTCTGGTCCAAACTTAGGATGTTGTTTTGTTATTCAAAGGAATAGAAGCAGAGGGATGTTGGGGTGTGTGAAGTCTCTACTCGTCCCTCTCCTCATACACTTCTTCTTCACTCTGTTCAGTGGTTGCCATGGTGGCAAGATCCTGGTGTTCCCCATGGAAGGCAGCCATTGGGTGAACATGGAGGTACTGCTGGCGAAGCATATGGCACTTGCATTTTCCCTGCTCTAACATAACTCAGTCAACTCATAAGGTGCTTAAAAATGATCTGGTCGTTCGAAACAAGTGTGTTTTAGTAGAGAAATGTGTGGATAGCTTGGGAACCACTCAGTGACAGTAGCCAGCACAATCAGAACAAAAACCAGAGAAGATTCCAAGGGATTTCTTCATTTACTCGCCAAGGTTAACTCACTTGCTTTATGCTGTCTTCCCCTTGTTCTTCATTTCTTTTGTCCATGTTCCTTTAGGTGCTGGTGAAGGAGCTCCACTCCTGTGGGCACCAGCTGAGCGTGCTCCGGCAGTCTAAGAGTTGGTTTGTGCAGGAACACTCTCCTTACTACAGCTCTATCCATGTGAAATTGGTCAAGAAGGAAGCTGGTTCAGATCTGTTCGGCACTGCCGTACGCAATGTCCTGGAGGGCCGCAGGATCGGCCCCTTCGCGGGAGCTCTGGCCCAGGTGTAAGAGCTGAGCCGAATAATGAAGATAGCCCACAGGTTTACTTGTGGGATGCTGGCCACCATGCTGGAGGACAAAGATCTGATGGCTCAATTGAGGGATGATCACTATGACCTGATGCTGACTGACCCTGGGATGCCTGCAGGGTCTACAATGTGCGATGGACCACTTTCGGTGAGGGCCACTTCTCCATTGCTCCATCGCCTATCTCCTATGTGCCTGTGCCTGGTACTGGGTTGACGGACGACATGGGGTTGCTGGAGAGAACCCGCAACTTCCTGCACTACTGCCTGAACCTACTTCAGGAACGCTGGTTGATTCTGCCAATTTACAATGACCTTCTACACCATCATTTCCCTCCAGGTGCCAACATCCCAGATATGCAGTATGCTGCTGACCTTTGGCTGATACGGGTGGACTTTGTGTTTGAGTTCCCACGTCCCTCCATGCCCAACTTGGTATACATTGGAGGCTTTCAGTGCCACCCAGCCAGGGAGTTGCCAGCTGAGCTGGAGGCATTCATGCAAAGCTCTGGTGAAGCTGGGGTGGTCTTAATGTCTCTGGGTACTTTTATCACTGCTTTGCCCAAGGAAGTGACTGAAGCCATTGCGCTTTCTTTTGCGCAGCTCCCTCAGAAGGTGGTGTGGAGGTTTGTGGGGAAGAGGCCATCCACATTGGGCAACAACACTCTGCTCATGCAATGGATGCCACAGAGTGACCTTCTGGGTCACCCTAAGACCCGTGCCTTTGTGGCCCATGGTGGCACCAATGGCCTCTATGAGGCCATCTACCATGGGGTGCCAGTGCTCGGACTGCCACTGCTCTTTGACCAGTTGGATAACGTGGTGCGACTAGAGGCTCGTGGTGCTGCTCGCGTGCTGGATGCTGCCACACTTAGGGCAGAAGGTTTCCTGGAGGCACTGCGAGAAATCTTGGAGAATCCATCTTATCGCCTCAACATGCAAAAGCTTTCCCGCCTGCACCAAGACCAGCCAATGCGTCCTTTGGACAAAGCTGCATTCTGGGTTGAATATGTCATCCGACACAAGGGGGCGCCCCACCTTCGCACAGAAGCTTATATCATGCCCTTCTATTCATACTACAGCTTGGATGTGGCAGCACTGCTGCTATCTCTGCCTCTGCTGGCCACGGGAGGCTTCCTCATGCTTTTTCGGACTCTGATATGCAGGAAAGACTTGAAGACAATGAAAGAAGAAGATACTGAAAGAGAACACAAACGTTCTGAAAGAAAACAGTAGCGTTGTGAAGGAAAAGAGTAACATTTTAAGGATTTCGTGCTTGCTTAGCCAAGAGCAGGCAAAAAGGAAGCTTGACTCATTAACAGGATTACTGAGAGATAAAAGATGTTTATCAGAAAAGGACAGAAATGCCCTTATTAAGATGCCCTAACGATAATTACGGCACCACATTAACCACATATTCACTTTCATAACTCACTTTGCTCTCATTCACTCTCCCTTCCTCCCTATCTTTCTTTTCTTCTCCTCTCTGTGTGGACGCAGAGCTGTGCCCCTCTCAGCTCAAAGGATTCCCTGCCAAGACCAACTGAGTGCTTATGATTAGGCGCAGACCACTTCCTGGAATCATTAAAGTTTCCACTAATCCCCTCTTTGCATAACGCTAGGACCGAGAGTAATTGTAGAATAGAAAAAAGAAGTCAGGATCATCTGTTCAGTAAACAGACTGGCCCGCCTGGGGTGATGTAATCACGCAGTCGGCCGGATAAGATCTGTGATCACTGAATAATTTGGCGATTATCTCATTTATCCCTATCTCGTATAATCCAGCAAATGTTTCTTTCTCTTTTTGTCTATTTTCAGACACGTGTACACAAACGCGCACGGCAATACGCAATACGGCTGGATCGCAATCAAATAAAACCATATTTTGATGACAAAGAATTTGTCTGTGGTCAGCACTATTTTCTAATATCAGCAGATGTGATGGCATTTCACCAGTAGGTGGAGCAACAGATGCATTTTTAATAGATGGTTCCCATGATGAATCTTTCAGGTGGAGCGACTAAAAACAGGCCGATTACGCTCAAAGACAATGATGAATCTACCACTTACAAAACAAATGCATTTCAGATCAGAACACGGAGCAGCGTATTTTTGCTTCAGAAGAAATCCCAGCCTGGAGAAGGTCCTTCTCCTCATCAGATAAGAGAGGAGAGATGGACAGATTGACGGACAGGGCAATAAGATGAAGAGAGCGGGAGAAAGAAGAGAGCTAAAGCTGATTGAGAGGGCATTAGGCATGGCTGTAGACGCTAATGTATGCTTCTAATGACTCATTATCTCATTATCAATCTTTCTCTCACTCATCTTTTCTTTTTCCCACTCTCTCTATCCCCTCCCAATCGACTAGCAATGATGGGAATAGCAATTAGGACGCTGGGCTGCCAAATGGCTATTTTAATTAGCTTTCCTTAAGAGAGACAAGGAGGTGGGAGGGCACAGACAGAAAGAGAAGGGGGAGGGGCAAGTGAGAGGGAGATGGTGAGAGAGAGGGAGAGAGACTGATGTTCTTAATAAGTGTATTAGATTAGGAGGTCATTAAACCTATGCTCGGATTGATGATTAGGAATTCCTGCAGGTCGTAGAAACTTATTAACGTGGCCCACTCAGTGTTAATAGAACTATCCTATTTGTGTTAAACGCAAAGAAATTAAAACTAAAAAGCAATTACAGCGTGATGGCATCGTCCGTCGCCCTCCCGTGGTCAGCCATCACCTCAGTGAAGAGCCAGTTAAAAGCTTTAAGGGTGGAAAGGAGTCCCGTCACCTCTGGACCTTTTGATCCTTTCTCAGTGTTGCTCAGTGTTCTGAGTGTTTCCTACAGATCGGAAAATTGAAAACATTCTAGATTCTACTTAATGTTCTGAATTTTACCTAATGTTGGGAATTTTGTTAATTTTTCCCAACATTTAAAATTTTACCTAATGTTCTGAATTTCCATAATGCACTATGTTTGCTCAACATCCTGAATTTTGACTGTTTTTATTAGTGTTCTGAATTTTGCCTCATTTTCTGAACTTCGCCTAATATTTACATTTTTTTCAAATGTTCTGAATTGTGACACTTAAATTCTGCCTTATGTTCTGAATTTTGCCCAATGTTAAGAATTTTGCCAACTGTTCAGAATTTTGTCTAATGTTCTAAAATGTGCATATCGCATATTTTTCTGAATTTTGCCAATTTAACTCAACATTAAAAAATTTTCTAATATTCCAAATTTTTTCAGTATTTAGTAGTTTTTCTATTGTCCAGATTTTGGCCATGACTATATTCAAATGCTTAGCATACATTGTATTCATGTTCAGAATTTTGCCAACTGTTCCAAATTTTTTCTACCATTCTGAATTTTACTCAAGGTTCTGAATTTTGCCTAATGTTTGGAATTTTGTGTAATGTTCTGAATTTTGCCTAGTATAAATGATATAATATTCCAAATTTTTCCAGTATTTAGTAGTTTTTCTAATGTCCTGAATTTGTCCATGACAATATTCAAATGTTTATCTTACATCATATTCATGTTCAGATTTTTCACTCTGTATTTTGCCAACTGCTCAGAATATTTTCTACCATTTTCTACCATTTCTTGCCTGATGTTCTGAATTTTGCCCAGTATTCAGATTTTTACTTAACATTTTAAATTACATAATGTTCCAAATGTTTCCTAACATTTTGTATTTTGTATTTTTTTACGTCCTGAATTTGGCCATGACTATATTCACATGTCTGTCATACATCATCCTAGTAGGGATGACAGTTCGTGACCATGCAGTTCCATAAACAGTTCAGTGAACAGCCAATGATTACAAAATACAGGACCAGAAATCAGATTCAAGCTCTGGATTACTTCAGAGAACTCTTTTCAGCACCTTTATTGTTTAATGCGTGGACAGTGGATGGTCAGACACGCAGCTCAGAATATGATCAGAGATCTGGTGGCGTATAATAACACAACACCCTGTATGCTTAAATAATCACGTTTCAATGTTCCTGTTTCTCATACTGTCCTCTCTCCCTCTCTCTCCCTCTCTCTCTCTCTCTCTCTCTCTCTCTCTCTCTCTCTCCCTCTCTCTCTCTCTCTCTCTCTCTCTCCCTCCCTCTCTCTCTTTGTCATGAAGTGTCCCGGGGTTATGATTGTTATGATTTATATGAGTCTGCTCTGAGATTTCTCTCCCTCTCTCTTTCTCTCTCTTTCTTCTCTGTCTTCATCTCACTTCATCTCTCTCATTCCTCCTCTCTCCTCTCCGTCTTATTCTCTAATCATTTATACTTGCATCCCCTTAGGCCGATTCTCAGAGTAATAATGAAAGAGATTTAACCCTTTAATGCTCCACCACTCTGACCCCAAACACTCTTTCACTCTCTCTCTCTCTCTCTCTCTCTCTCTCTCTGCGCACAGACTCACACAGCCGTAATTCTCTCTTTGTAGGAGAATCTGACTGAACTATTTGTTACTGGAGCTAAAAGTGTCTGCATATAAACTTTAACCCCAGTAACTAATTATTGTCAGTGGCCCTGAGGCCCAAGGGGCAGGGAATAAAACCTGACCCTTCATATAGATACCGACACAGTTTAACACCCAAAACTCACAGAAAGATTCAATTTCTTAACCTACCTCACCCCATCAACACTACACATACAGTCCTCATGTCTGTTTATCTCCCTCTTATTCATAATGCAGCCAACCATTCATAATTCATACCAACCAAACAGACGCATATATTCATTATTTTAATGATGAAGCCTAAAATAAATGAAATTATTGAGTTCAAAAAATGTATCAAAACATATATTTTATGAAAAAAAAGGTGTGTAACACAGAAAGAATTATAGCCTTTTATATTATATCTAAAATAAGCATTTAGGTGGGTGGAGTGGCATATTTTAAAAGCATTAACTTCATTATTTTTATTACAAAACATTTTTTATTTAACACGTATAATATTTGTGCATATGAGGGGCCCATTTTTAACTGTTACATCAGTGGCCCTTAATAATAATAACATAAAAAAACCTACGTTAGTAATAATAGTGGTTGTAACACAGGTGGAAGGTACTGTAGTTAAAATGTCTGTGCATGTCAGAATTGACTTGTTTTCTGATAATTATGGGGACAAAACGATGCTAAAAAATTTTTAAAAAATGGAGATGAAGTTTTGTCACTACACTGTAAACTCTAATGCACGCATTGAGGAAAAATGAGAGAAACTGGTTGCCTCAATTTCTAAAAAAAGTTTATAAATAAACTATTTAAGCAAACGAGCAAACTTAAGTACATTAATAACTGAGTTTGTCCTTAAATAAGTAATGGAGGCCCATGGAAAGGGGCCCTATGAGATGGTGGGCTAAGAAATGTGGGGACCTATTAAATGTGGGGACCTGTTAAATGTGGGGACCTATTAAATAGGGGGCTATAGAATGGGGCCCTATGAGATGGTGGGCTAAGAAATGTGGGGACCTATTAAATGGGGGGCCTATGAAATGGAGGCCTATTAAATGTGGGGACCTGTTAAATGTGGGGACCTATTAAATAGGGGCCTATGGAATTGGGCCCTATGAGATGGTGGGCTAAGAAATGTGGGGATCTATTAAATGGGGGGCCTATGAAATGGGGACCTATGAAAAGGAGGCCTATGAAATGTGGGGACCTGTGACATGGGGGTTATGAGATATGTGGACCCATATAATGGGGGGACCTATTAAATGTGGGGACCTATTAAATAGGGGCCTATGGAATGGGGCCCTATGAGATGGTAGGCTATGAAATGTGGGGACCTATTGAATGTGAGGACCTACAAAATGGGGACCTATGAAAAGGAAGCCTATGAAATGGGGCCCTGTGACATCCAAAAATTGCTTTCCCATTATTCTGGAAAACTATTATGGGAACATTGAACAAAGTAAAAACAATAAAACACACAAACACACACGCCTTCTTGGGGGTTTCAGCTGCGTGATGTACAGCAGCTAAACATGTACATTAAACTTAAACCATTTCAAAAAGTTTTCAAGTAATTTTGTTTGAGGAAATATATTGTCCTCCTGAAGAGTGAGGACGCGTTCCCGCTGCGTCAGAATTTTCTTGTTTTTCTACTATTATGGGGACATCTGGCCTGCACGAAGAGCGAACACCACACAGCCTTCATTACTGAGCAGCAGTTGCCTGTGTTGGAATTTGGGTTTGGTGTCAGCAGCAGCAGCGAGTAAAGTACCTGAAACACTGGCAATAATTCTAATAAGCCCTGAGAGGCTTGGAGCCCTGTTTGGCCTCGTTGGGTTTCTGATTGAATAAACTTCTCCGAGCTCCTCTGCCGCAGTTTGAGCGCGATAGCTGGTCTCTTTCTCCTTTTTTGGCCATTTTTCCAAATCTACGTCCATCTTTCCATCCGCTCTAACTCCAGCACAGGCGGAATTGCGGCTAATTATGCTCTGTTAATTACAAATTTAGACTAATGTGCCTAATTAGACGAACATGGCTCGTGTTTAGATGCGGGACATCTTTCCTCTGATTTGGAAAATGATCTCTTTAACAAACAATATGACTTAATTGCATACATTTGCATAAACAAATGAGGTAATTAATTACAATCAAGCACTTGCTGATGAGTCGGAGGACAATGAGGCTGCGGAAGTTTTCCCTGGAGAGAGCACGAGAGAATGTGTGTGTGCGTGTGTGTGTGTGTGTGTGTGTGTGTGTGTGTGTACATATTAGCATGTTTATGAGCTCATAAAGTTTCATTTAAACACACATACACACAGATATGTGTGAACATTTGGGTGTGTCTGTGTGTCCGTGTCTGTGTCAGGGACATTGGTACAGTACTGTGCAAAAATCAGAGACCCTTCATTTGTTTAGTTCCAGTCTAAACAGCCATTAAGCACAAGTTATTCCTTTTTCAGGAGATATTTCTGAAATTAGATGTAAGATTGTTCACTTATATAAAAAGGAGAAAGTCGATGGAAAATGAAAAATTGATTTTCTAAACTGGAGTTCAAAAGGCTCCAGAGAAAATGGGCCTCCTAACAACCACCTGGAAGAGCTTGTCGACCCCAAAACCTGCCCCATCAGATAAACAGCACTGAAAGCTTTGATCTTTGAGAGAGATTTACAGGTATGTGTGTGTGTGTGTGTGTGTGTGTGTGTGTGTGTGTGTGTGTGTGTCTGAATGAGTGAGGTAGGAATGCAGGTTTTATTTGATTTTATTTCGTTATATTTTGTATTTATTTTATTCCCTACATGTGAATGTCTGTCTGAAACTGTGCACTGTGAGCTCCTGTAACCAAAACCAAATTCCTTGTATGCGCAGCAGACCTGGCCAATAAAGCTTGATTCTGATTAGATATAAGATAATCCACTTGCAGAAGGAAGGAGATAAGTGAAAAAAGAAACAGGAGTTTCCAAAACTGGACAAGAAATCACAGAGAAAATGGGGCTCCTCACAACCACCTGGAAGACCTGATCGACACCAA
Organism: Pygocentrus nattereri; assembly: GCF_015220715.1. NCBI lineage: Eukaryota > Metazoa > Chordata > Actinopteri > Characiformes > Serrasalmidae > Pygocentrus > Pygocentrus nattereri. The sequence goes on from NC_051228.1 coordinate 2,970,743, forward strand.
AACTGCCCCCATCAGATAAACAGCACTGAAAGCTTTGATCTCTGAGAGGGAGGAGAAGATCAAGCTGCTTCAGATCTGAAAACATCCACAGGTGTTTCTGTCCATCCTTCCACTGTGAGAAGACCACTCAGCGCGGTGGGTCTGAAAGGACGTGTAGCTGATCAAGAAGAACCTCACTGAGAAAAGGAGACGAACACATCAAACAAAGAAGCTGAACGACGGACTGACCACCCCAGAGTCCAGACCTCAGCACCACTGAGACACCACTGTCTGTAGCTAATGATGAGACTTGAGTCTCAACAAGGCTTGAAGCTGTTGGCCAGCATGTAGTTTGGCTGGCAAGTGCAGCAGCAAGTCTAGCTGAATGTTTCGTCTCATTCTTTTAACCATCATAATCGCATCTTAAAGAGCTTTTCTATAATAAAAGTCTTGTTTTCTGAAGGTTCGTCAAATAGTGACAGACTTTAACAGGTGTTTACTTTTGTACGATACAAAGCCTGCAGTTTGTAATGAGACTAAAGTAAAGTTCTGTACTACAGACTAAAGACTCTTAGCTCAGGGGCCATGTAAACAAAACAGTAAGCGATACTTTTAATCCCATGAATGGGGAAATTCCACCTCTGCATTTAACCCATCCATGAATGAAAGACCACATACACACTAGTGAATACACACACACACACTAGGGGGCAGTGAGCACACTCGCCTGGAGTGGTGGGCAGCCCTATCCACAGCACCTGGGGAGCAGTTGGGGGTTAGGTGTCTTGCTCAAGGACACCTCAGTCATGGACTGTCGGTGCTGGGGATCGAACCGGCAACCTTCCGGTCACAGGGCCAGTTCCCTAACCTCCAGCCCACGACTGCCCCCAAAGCAAACCAGTAATCAACACTTTCAAGTTGTTTGCATTTTTCTCCAAACACCACATTCACTGCGTGTATCCCTTCAGTTCTCTTCTTCAGATTGAAGCTTTTTCAATAATAAAAGTCTCTTTATTTGACTCGGGCAGGTTTTGAGTAGGTTTAGTTTTGTGCAGTGCAGCTAATAACGACGTGTTAAAGTTAAAGACATGTGTTCGCTAGTTTAGGTGCTATTTAGTCCACAGCCTCACCGATCATTTCAACTTATCTTGCTTCATTCCTTCAAACACCACATGTGCTACCTGTAGTGCTTCAGTTTTTTATATAATAAAAGTCTCTTTATTTGAAACCTGACAGGTTTTGAGGGCTTTACTTTTGTACAATATTATGTCTTCGGCTAATAATGAGACTAAACTACAACCCTCTTCTAAAGACACCAGACTCGAGTCAGACTCACACAAACCGACTTGTGAACATCTCTGGAATGCGCATCTCTGTGTGTGCCTGTAGGTGTGTGTGTGTGTGTGTGTGTGTGTTTAAATTAAACTTTATGAGCTCATGAACATGCTAATATGTTGCTCTCAGCATGAGAAATTATCGCACACGTGCGCGTGAGAGGATTTGTTGCGAGTGTCCATGCAAATAACCTTCTGCCTTTACCTTATTGGCCACAAACATGCACGTTTCTGCATAACACCGGCTTGCTGTTGTATTCCCTTCGCACATTCATCTCTTTTTCCCCCTCCGTTTCTCTTTTCTCTCTTTCTGGAGGCTTTTGCAGACGGAAGGACCTCTCCCCTCCTCTTCTGTGTTGGAATTTAATATGCAACTTTTTATTGGAAAACAATCGTGCGTGCCTGCGTGAATCCTGACCGCAATATATCTGTTAGCGCGTCTAATCCGATCAGGCCAGGGAGGGCTATTTATCACCGCAAATCCAGGGCATTTCAGCCTTCTTTTTATTATTTTAATATATTTCTCAGCTATTAAATCACCAAAATGATGAATTAGAACTGTCTGGCATGCTTTCAGAGGCGTGACAGAAAATGATGCACTACCCAATTTGAGTGGTCATTTGGACTTTTTAAAGACAAAAAATGATGCGAGAAAAAGTCCAATATTTTTCCCGTTCCTAGTTTTCCCCCAGCCCCTCCGAGAGAGTGTTTTTAATAAACACTGTAAGTGGGCTTTATTGCTGTGTTAGAGAGGGCAGCATCACAACTATCTTTAATATACGGCCAATTACCAAACATATAGACACACACGCACACACACACACACACACACACTGGAACATGCACATGCATGATTATTACACACTCTAGAACATGCATGTTCAGGTTTGGCACCCCTGCTCAAATGACGTATTTTGTGAACTTTCTAATTACGGATATAGTCGCATCCCCTCTGCATGGATCTTCCATTTGACACATCTTGACAAATTTGAATGTACTTATTTGCTTAATTTTACATATTGGGCAAAATGTAAAGCATAAAATGTGACATAAGTTTGGACCTCCTTCCAGTTGCTCCACTGGTGTTCTTTTATTGTGCTGTCGGTGACGGGACCGCATTCAGATTTGACTTGACTGCATGAAAAACACCCCCCAGGGTGCTTCGTGATCAAACCCCATTTGGAGGTGGTTAGAAGTGTAGCTTGACCACACTGAACACTGAAAGTGTAAATTGAATGTTTTCGATGTCTGTATACAGTCATGTGGGTGGAGATGCATCAGCCCAGTACAGACTAGCAGACCTGAGAGGAAAAACGATCATATCCCCATCCACTCTTGCACGTAGGGAAGATGAACGTGTCCAAGCCGAGCTTGACAACTCGTATCATAGTGGTGGAAAAATGTAAATTCAGGTGCTGACATGCAGAGAAAGTAAAAAAAAGTCAGTATAAATCAGAAACGTAAGTTATAAACAGTTTTTTGGAGTCTCAGAGCTTATTTACCTCATTAGGCCTTAATCCAAGTCAGGTGCAGAGAATCCCAAATATAATAAATTCTGTACTTACAATCAAACAGCCATGGGCTGCTCAAGCAGCTGAGGATCTGAAACTAAAGATAACTGACTCCTGTAAAGCAAGAGTGCTCTAAAATTGACCTAAACACTTCCTGCGAGTTTCTAAAAAGTCTAAAATGCCTTTAAGAAATTGAAATTAAGGAGAAATATCAAAGTCCAAGGCCAAGAAAGACCAAGAAATATCTGAGAAAAACTGCTTGTACACTGGTCAGGTATGCAAAGCAAAACCCCCACATCACTGCCAAGGAGGATTTGGCTGGCACAGGAGTAGTAAAGTAAAATTTGTCTATCCTTTAAAATCAATATCTGAAGTATGCAAAACAACATGTAGAAAAGCCAGAGGCATTTTAGTGTGATGAAACAAAAAAGAAGGCATGTTCGGAGAGAAAAAGGAGCAGCATTTGATGAAGAGAACACCTTGCCAACTGTTAAGCCTGACAGTGGGTCTGTTATATTGTATCAATATCATGGGGTTAAAGGGCAGAAAGGATTTCAGCAAATACAGACAACATGTGCTGTGGATAGGGCTGCCCACCGCTCCGGGCAAGTGTGCCCCCTAGTGTGTGGTCACTAGTGTGTATGTGGTGTTTCACTGCACGGATGGGTTAAATGTGGAGGCGAAATGCTCCCGTTGTGGGACTAATAAGGGTCACTTAATAATTAATTAATTCATTCATTCATTAAATATCAGCAAATTCTGGAAATTTCCATAGTCAGTACAGAAACTGAAGATGAAAAGAGGCTGAGTATTACAACAAGACAATGAGCCAAAACATACAAGAAAAACAACCTCAAATTACGTCAAGAATCAAAAGATTAAAGTTTTGGAATAGTCATCTCTATCCCCAGACTAAAACAAAAAGAGCAGTCCAAAATAGTTTTAGTTAGACTTGAATATTATGTCCAGCCAGTAGAGGGCGCTTCAAAGCATTCTTAGTGGTTTGTTGGTTTGTGTTAACTTATTTTTCTATATTTCTTCATGAGTTACCAACAAATAGAGCGCATTTTGGGTTCCATGCTAAATTTTAAATTTTAGGTTTGGATGCATTTACCTGGAATTTATGATATTATTCATGATGGTGTTTTATTTAGCAGTTTACCAGGCCAGTCGATATTAACGATATGAAGGTAGACAAATTGTTGTGGTCAGATTCTGATTAGGACTGGCATAAATACAAAACCAGTGTTCAATACGAGTGCATAACTTAAAAATAAATATTTTCAGCTAATAATCTCCATTCATTACACCCAGTTATTGAAACCACATTGTACATCCGGCTTGATGTTTCGTTCTCAGAATATCTCAGAATCAACGTTATACTGATAAAATTATGATGACAATAGTAGATAATTCACTCATATCCTCAGAAGGTGCGTCCTTCACCAAGTGTTGACTGAGTTCTCTTTGAATTTTCTTTCAATCATCAAATTCATCCAGTCAGGGAAGGGGGCCAAAGCACAACCCATGCTACAAAATGTTCTTCAACATGTTGTATGCGATTGCACATTGACGCAATATAGCCTTAATTATTAGCAAGTGTTTATTAATTTGTAATAACTTTAAAGGTTTAACTGCATTTACGTAATTACATTTTGAGTTGCATTGACTGAAAATATTTGTGTCGTCTTTCTCTATAAATTAAGGATATAAACTTCTGAAGTGTGCTATTGTAGAGGGTTTACAGGGATATGATCATCACACACACATATGAATATGCACATACATGATTGTCTCTCACACACACAGATCTGGGCACATTAGCGGTCGTTCAGCCTGCACACACCCACGCGCTGGATGATAAATGATGCGACGCCGTGCTGTGACCTCATCCAAACACCTGTTTACTCCCAAAGGTAAACCGGTGCTTTTCTGACTTTTTCATATTCCATGCAATTCTGCTCTTTTCTTTCATATCCGCTGCATCTGCAATTCAATCTCTCGTCCTTTCACGCTGGCTTTAAATACCGTGCATGTATTCACAACCTCTGCCTGTATAAACACTCCTCTTCATCATCCGCACACTCATTTGGTTTGGAGTTTTCCTAAGAATGCCTAGATGTGCTCATCTCAGCTCTTAAATCTAAACACTTTAAGCTTGGTTTGTATTAATTCGCCATTTATCAGCGTTAAAGCTGCTCAGCTGCCTCAGTAAATCATCTTATCTTCACCGTCAGGACAAAATCTCGTACTTCCAAAATGGTAGTGTTAGAGGAGAAGGAAAAAGCCTTTTCTGGACCGTTTTGGACCATTTCTACTGGTCATTTCATCACGAAATATTGACACATTGTAAAGGCTAACTGGCATTTCAATGTCAGCAACCTACAAAAAATGGACATTTAAGGTTTCGTCCCAAAAGTGCCATTATGCTGAAAGTCCTGATGAACTGAAGGTTCTGAAGGAGATTAAAACCCTAGTATTTGGTTAAACGACTTCATACAGTGTATCCTTCTGATACATTGATCATCTTCAAAATATTTTGATGTAAAGATTTCAGAACCCTGCGATAGACTGGCGACCTGTCCAGGGTGTATCCTGCCTTCCGCCCGATGATCGCTGGGATAGGCTCCAGCATCCCGCCCGCGACCCTGACGGAGAAGCGGCTTAGACAATGGATGGATGGTTGGATTTCAGAACCTTGTTTGGGTTCTGAGACCACTGTTCAACTGTTTGTTGAGTGTCTGGTTGGGTTTAAAACGGGGTTCAAAGTTCTCCCACCAAACAGAATTTGGTCATGAACTCACTGAATGAAAAAGTGTTATAATCATGACAGTAATGACGACAGCAGACGCTGACCGTTCTGCTTTTACATGTCATCATTGTAATATCAAATCCTAGTTTTGTTTTATGGTATGTTTTTTTGCACCAGTTGAGAATGGAGCACTTCATGATAGGTTTTTTTGTTATTACTTGGAATGAGTTCAGAATTTTGTTAGGAAACTGTCAGATTCAGACAGAATTCTGTCAGGATACAGTCTGAAATTTTGTTGGGGTACAGTCGGATTCAGATGAAAAGTTTGGGCTATATTTGGGTTCAGACAAACATTTGTTGCACTACAGACGGATTCAGACAATAAAAATTGGACTACAGTCAGATTCACACAATAAAATTGGGCTACTGTTGGATTCAGAATTTTTTTCAGAAAAAGTTTTGACTGTCTACAGTCTGATTCATACAGTTGTTATAATATATCAATATACTTTTAAAATATATGTTTAATAATACGATTTAAATTTGAAGGAGTTGTTCGGCACACAGTCTTGACTGTGAATCAAACCTGTTGCTACCGACTGTAAATTGAATGCAAATATTAATTTCACAATTTATAAAATTCTGTTTACCAAACGAAATACTAAGTCTTGACCTCTAAGGGTTAAAGGGGTTAAAGCTGTGCTGTGGGGCAGTATGGTGGTGTCCAGTAGGGGGCATTAGATGCTCCCTGCTCTGCTGCAGGTGGGTGGTGGGGGCCACGCTGCTCCGGGACAGCTGGTTTGACCCCTTGTCCCCCACGAGTCCTCACACCAATCAGCCCAGCGCAGCCAGAATCAATTAGCACCAGGAGGGGGGGGTGGAGAGAGGGAGCGAGGAGGAGTGGGGGTGGGGGGACGAGCAGGACCCAGGCTGGACGACTGGGGGCCACACCTGGCCTCCATCTCTCCATCCTCCAGCTTTCTTCACGCTCTCCTCATATCCGCTGTCTGCCTGCCCGGCCGTCCATCCGTCTTCTATTGTCTTCACTGGGCTTTGAGACCGAGACGCCCCTGAGCTGGATTTATCATCTGCTTTTATATGCTTATGTGTGTCTGACTCTCCCTCCCTCCCTCCCTCCCTCCCTCCCTCTATCTCTCTCTTTTATTCTCTCGTCTATCTATCTATCTATCTATCTATCTATCTATCTATCTATCTATCTATCTATCTATCTATCTATCTATCTATCTATCTATCTATCTGTCTGTCTCCTTATCTATCTATCTATCTATCTATCTATCTATCTATCTATCTATCTATCTATCTACCTCCCCCTTTTTAGTTTCCACTCTCACCCCGTCTCACTCTTTCATTATCTCTCTCTCTCTCTTTCCCTTTCTATATCTGTCTTATTCTATATATACATTTTTCTCATATTCCTCCCCTCTCTTTCTCTGTTTATGTATCTCTTCTTTCCTTTCTCTCTCTCTCTCTCTCTCTCTCTCTCTCTCTCTCTCTCTCTCTCTCTCTCTCTCTCTCTATTTTAAAGATGTGTGTTAATAACTTTTAAATAGTCTGGCAGTAGAGGGCCAGAGGGCCAGTCACTTTTCTTATTGCTCTCTCTCTCTCTCTCTCTCTCTCTCTCTCCCTCTCTAAGCCTTCCTCTTTCCCTCACCTACGCTATCGCTCTCCCTCATCATGTACTCTGTCCATATCTCTCTCTCTCTCTCTCTCCCTCTGCGAGAGCAATACCGAAAGGATGAATAATTTACCCTCTAAAAAGCAGCAAGGATACGAGGAACACACTTTCTTTCACTTCGTCTTCTTTCTATCCTCACTCTATCTCTCTTCTCACTCCTCTCCTCCTTCTCCAGCCTTCCTCTTTATCTGCTCCTGAATGATACCTGAGCATATTCGTATTCATAGAGAAGAGTGAAAAACAGCTCATGGATACGGCGCCTTGCTGTTTAACTCAAAGAGAAGCGTTGCATTAAAACAAATCGCCCTTCTTGTAAAACACACACACGGCAATGAATATTTATTGAGCTCGGAGCCTCGACTCCATATATTGCTTTGCTGGTGCGCGGGACGGTGTGTATGATTAAGAAGCTGCTGCGAGAGCGTAACCTCGCTGAGCCCGGGACACGGAGCAGCTCTGGATAAATGTGTGTGTTTTTTATTTCGGGTAAATGCTGCTCTAAATGAAGCAGAATACATATTTTACAAAATAATACATATTTTCTGCTTCTGCGGCACAACAACCCGTTCTGCCTCCCAGACGTGTATTCGCCTCTAAGCCAAGCAGCATCCAGGTAGAAATGTGCATTTAGTTCTGGTTCAAAATGTCCCAGTCAGATTCTCTGCTACTTGCAGGCCAATGTGTAGCAACAACTTTCACATAATAGACTCAAGATGTATGTTTATGATGTGCTCCAGTCATGTGGCACCACGGCACCAATTTCTGGGATGTAAAGCAACTGGCAGGGATGGGGACACGGACCATAGGTCAGTTCGAGTCTACCAATAAACCTGCTAAAAAATGGTCAGTTTTAACCCTCAGGGGTCTCGATTTGTTCATCTCTTCTTCAACTGTCCTTGAAAGGCTCTTCCTAAAACAGGATCCTCATCTGTTTCATATCTAAACGCTCCGTTATCTTCATCACTACTTTCCAAACCCGCTGCAGCAGCTCCAGGAGCTGGAAACTCGGATGCCATTTCACATGAGTCTCTGATGTGGACTGAGTGAGGAATAAGGGTTTCCAGCCTGATGGTCAGTCCTTACTGATTTCCTGAGTGTCCATCGGTCAGTTTCACACAGAATGTAGCAACACCTTAGGATTCACCTAAGATAGCGTAGCAATAGCCTACGAACACCTTAGCAACCACCTGGGATACCATAGCAATAGCCAAGTAATACCATAGCAACCACCTGGGATACCATAGCAATGGCCTAGCAACACCTTAGCAACCACCTGGGTTAACATAACAACAGCTTAGAAACGCCTTAGCAAACACTTGGGATTCCATAGTAACGGCTTTGTCAAGCCATCTTAAAGTTCATTCTTACACATTTGCCTTCTAGTTATATATAATGTCGTAATGTTGGTGATGGTGCATTAGTGGAAAGAAAAACTAGTTCTGTGGACTATTTTGCCTCACATCACCTGCCACATACCTCTCCAGCATTAATGGAGGTCAATCCATAAGTTTTAAGCCAAAGCCATCTCAAAAATGACCACATTAGAAGCACCGAACTCGTCAGACGTCTGGTTCCCATCACCGCCACTGTGAACAGATCTGACCGACTTTCCCATCAAACCGTTCCAACCGACTTTGTGAACACTTTATCCATTTAATTCAGAACATCTCTTTAACAACCTGACGTGGTCTGAGGCCAGCGTGCGCTGAATTCGGCGTGCAGTGCGAAGCTAATCGGTGGGGTATTCGCTTCCATGACTTGTAAGATACATTAGCTTCATAGCTCCAGTCGCCAGTCTACGATATGCTATGCCTAATATCACCAATAAAATTAAGTAAATCGCTGCCGTTTTTCAGCTTTTGACGTAATTAGTAAATGCATGTTGCTCTTTACATGGTGTGCTAATTTCTTGAAGATTCGACCAAAAGAAACGGCCGACAAATGACTTGGAAAACCGTCTGGTTCCATTGACTTACATTCAAAGCAAAGTATGTTTTTTCCCTCTCCTGTAAAGTTAACATTTTGGAGATACGAGGGAGCGAAATGCTGAGAACAATGCTCCTTATTGTAGATGGCCAGCAGGTGTCAGTGTGGCAGGTGGTCCAGTTACAGCTAGATGTTTCTCCTTATGGTTCTACCATCAAGAGAACGAGGAAAGAGACAGTGGAAAGTTGAAGAAGCAGCAGGAATGAGTGTGTGAGGAGTGGAGGGACGGATATAGAGAGAGAGAGAGAGCAAGAGAGAGGGAGAGAGATGGAGGGAGAGGAGGAGAGGGAGTTGGAGATAGCCCTCTCCCACTCTCCGACACTAATTGCGTTTTCCCTGAGCAGAATTGAGTTCCGGAGAAAGAGAGAAAGGCCAGAGGCTTTTCATAATTGTATCGACAGGAAAATGAATATGATGAATGGCGTTCATTCAGCACGTCCTGGATTTATTGTCTTTTCCTCAGGGCGTTAATCGCCGTGAAAAGAAAGATCGGGGAGGGGAGAGAGAGAGAGAGAGAGAGAGAGAAGGAGAGAGAGAGAGAATCATATTCTCGACTCCAGTCCTGTCAGTGCCCTCCTAACTTACAGTGCGACAACTCTACAGCTTTGTGTCCATTACAAACTTTTCCAGCAGCGCTTTTAAAGCGATACATCCTTCAGCCGAGCCCGTGATTGCCTCTCTGATGAGTTTTAGGCCCCAGAGCGAGACAATGATTGGCATTTTACTGACATGGAGTTAAACCCCGTAAACGCAGTTAGCGGGACAGCGGGGTGGAGGAATATTAACTTTAAACTTAAGCTTATTGTGCTTTATATTTTATATTTTTTGGGAGGGGGAGAAAAATAGACCTAAGACTTTGGCTGCTGCTCCTGCTCCAACATTTATACATCAGTCTATACGATGGGCTTCTTTCACTGCAACCACCCCCCCCCACCGCCCCAAATCTTTCCCTCTCTCTCTCTTTCTCTCTCTATCTCTCTCACAGTTAAATGCGGTTGTGGATGCTGGGGATCCAGATGAATGCGATGCTCATAAAGTGTGCGTTTGAAAGCCATCCATCATGGAGATGTCTGAGGGACAGGAGCACAAAGCACAAACTCTGTGTGCGCGTGCACATGGGGCCTAGTGTATATATCCATGTGTGCGTATGGGAAAGTTATCGGTATGTGCTATAGTATGAGAAAGTATGGATTTCCTACAAAAATTCCGGTCTATGCTAACCCTGCGGTCACTGTTGTGCAGTAGTGTTATCATTACATGAACCGTAGTGTGCTGTTCTTATTGGTGATTATCGGGAGAACCACACTCATACGGCGCTGCTAATTTCTGGTAGCGCCAATATGGGATTTCTAATAAGGTGTTAGCATTATGCTAATTGACTACTGACACTTGAAGCTTGTAAAACACATCTACTCGAGCTTGTAGCACAAGACTACAGCTTGTATTTGCAGCGAGTGACGCATCTAGAACTTCTCAAAGGACTAAGTTAAGTGATCCTTTTTTAATCCCACAAACAGGGAAATTCCACCTCTGCGTTTAACCCATCTGTGAAGTGAAACACCACATACACACTAGTGAATACACACACACACACACTAGGGGGCAGTGAGCACACTTGCTCAGAGTGGTGGGCAGCCCAATCCACAGCACCTGGGGAGCAGTTGGGGGTTAGGTGTCTTGCTCAAGGACACCTCAGTCATATGCTGTCAGCACTGGGGATCGAACCGGCGACCTTCTGGTCACAGGGCCGGTTTCCGGTTCCAGCCCACAAATGCCCACAACTTAAAGTGACGTTTTTCTCATGACATTGGTTCTGAAGTGGTTGGTTGATATCTCTGTCACTTTTGAATGATGTTGGAAGTTAATCTAACATGTGAGGCCTTCAGTTCAGCTCCTGAAGTCCTGACCAATGGGAGTGCTCGATTGGCTGAATCTACAGAGAAAACAAGCCTGAATGGATCATTTTTTCATTTCAAGATTTTAAGTTATTTTGGGTCATTGATGTAAATCAATGGAACCGAACTTCCTTTCAAGTTATTTTGGGTCATTGATGTAAGTCAATGGAACCGGACTTCCTTTAAGTTATTTTGAGTCAGTTCTTTTATATATAAATATATATACATACACACAAACCCTCCAAAGTGGTAACAATATGAAGATGGATTATTCATTTAACCAGTAATGTCAAAAAATGTATAATAATGAACCATACAATAATATATAATAATAATTATGGGTGTAATTAGTATTTAGTAATAATTTAGAAGTAAAAAATTTACATTTTGCCAGAAACTGGAAAAAAGAAAAAAAAATTAAAAATTGTCAAAAGTGACACATTCATCACGCTATTTATTGGGCATGAATGAGTTAATTAGCTTTTTTTATATTGCTTGAAACCACAATTAACTCATTTCTGATACTTTGTTACTTAGAGATGTAAAGATCTCATTCAACACAGTTAAATTAGACTGAATGCAAATCTATCAGGTCACTGTGGACTAATTTACTGGTCCATTTCATCATGTGACATAATGTAATGGGCAGTGCAGACAGCATCAGCGTTCCCCTGCTTCAGTTAATGAGCTGTGCATGTTTATTACTTGAAAAACGACAAATTACTGCCGTCTCTGCTGCTTAAAACTGTAACCCAGTGTAGGTGATTCATGTAAAAAATATAAGCAGATTCATCAAAGTGGATTTTTTAAATATGCTGGATGTTTACCTTTTAAAACCGTTTCATGATTTCTGTTTCTATTTCGGCATAACTGCTACTTTTACGTGAAAGAATTCCAGTGAGTTATTTATTGGGCACCTTTAAGTAGATGTAATGAGGTAAATGTGCTGCCAGTGTGAATAATCGCTCCTGACTGTTACTGAAGCAGCGTCTATGGGATAAACTACCATCCCAGGGCAGTGTTAAATCACTCTGTCCGGCCTGTAGCAATGCTTGGCCAACACAGTGTGTCAAACTATCAGTGAAAAGTGAACTGAGCGCTCTAAAAGTGGACTGTATTCAACAGGGCAGGCGCTGATCTCCATCACAAAAGAGCCTTT
>NC_051228.1:2985554-2988054 GCF_015220715.1 Pygocentrus nattereri
GTGTGTGTGTGTGTGTGTGTGTGTGTGTGTGTGTGTGTGTGTGTGTGTGTGTGTTTGAGTGAGTGTGTAAGGGCAGGTGGGACGGCAGTGGGGGGGTGTTGGGGGTGCTGGTGGATCAACAGCTTGCTCCACCCTGAGGGCCTGCAGAAGCCTCTGCCAAGGAGCGAAGGGCAGGACGGCTGGTGGCAGCTGGTGCAAACGCCCTGAACCCCCACCACACACACACACACACACACACACACAGACACAGCAGGCAGGGTGAGAAGGTCAAAAGCCCGTCGTTAGGAAGACAAAGAGCGGCATGGCCACACGCCGGATAATCGGCTTTTATTGAGTGCCTCCGACAAGACCAGCAGAGAGACTGACACTGATACTGAGCGCGCACACACACACACACACACAAAGAGAGGCTGTAAGTGTCGGAGGCGGGAAAGTACACAGTGAGCTGAAACACTAACACTAAAAGCAGAGATCATTCAGAATCCATGAATAAATCATGGTCTACATGTATTTTGTAAAGAGCCCTTAGCTGCTCTCTGCAGCCCCCTAGTGGCTCAACCTCAAATACTTTAAATGAAATTAATCAAATAAAAAAAAATCCCTGCAACTCTGTCATCAGATGAACTAGGGCTCTGTTGGGAATGCGTGTTGAGCTGCTAGTGAGCAATAAGGGCAAAAAAGGGCGTCAGTTTAACCCTCTGCCGTGAAAAACAGTTCACACCTCTACCCAAAGACGGCTATGCTGACAAACAGCCTGCGGTTTTCTTCATATCAAACGATCCTGCACGACCGACACCGTAAAAAACGTAGACGCAATAAAACACTTCTAGAAACATTGATTTGGTCGCTCACCTACGGAGATGAAAACCCAGCTTATGGTTTTATTCATTGTACAAATTTCCATCATATAAATATTCGTCACTGACATTATTGAAGATAAAATGCACAGTAAGCGACCTCCAAAACTGGTGGATTTGAAAATGAGAGGTAGTCAGTGTATTTTATATACAGGTATATAGAATGTCTGCTGACAAGGTAATTATATATTTCCATATGACAGGAATGTGATGACAAACTAAAGAAACCAAGCAAATAATGTTGAAAAAACTCAATTCAGTGCTTATATAAACGATAGAACACAACAGACACAGCCACTAAAATCACACTAACAACATATATATATATATATATATATATATATATATATATAATAGAAATGATCTATAACTAATATACAACTTGTTACATTAACTGCCTTATATATGTATATATATATATATATATATATATATATATATATGAAACACTATTTTGAATGGATGAGCACAATGGAAGAAATTACAGTTGCATTAACTTTTGTTATACATTAATAATTTTCTTATTTCTCCTGCTGTGACAATATTATCATTTTGGACATATGAGAGTTTGTTCCTGAAAGCAATACACACACACACACACACACACACACACACACACACACACACACACACACATACATATGTCCCATTTGGATCATGTACATCTCCCTCTCTCTCTCTCTCTCTCTCTCTCTCTCTCTCTCTCTCTCTCTCTCTCTCTCTCTCTCTCTCTCTCTCTCTCTCTCTCTCTCTCTCTCTCGCTCTCTCTCTCTCTCTCTCTCTCTCTCTCTCTCTCTCTCTCTCTCTCTCTCTCTCTCTCTCTCTCTTTCTTTCTCTCTCTCTCTCTCTCTCTCTCAGACAGCTATGAGCTCATCTCTGTCTCCCATTACGAGTCTCGCGCTGCTCCATTGACCGGAGAGACAGTTTAACTCTCCACGCCACTGCACTCGGAAGTGAGTGTGTGCCCGTGTGTGTGTGTGTTTGCATGTGTGTGTGTGTGTGTGTGTGTGTGTGTGTGTGTGTGTGTGTGTGTGTGTGTGTGTGTGTGTGTGTGTGTGTGTGCGCGCTGGCGTTTGATGTTGAGTGTGCGGTTTTGTAGACGTTCAGTCCGCCGGATGGACCCTTTCTGAGTTCTGTCCCGTTTAATAATGAAAGCAGACAGGAAACGCCTCCTGATTCGACAAAAGTCTAAAATTTAATTCCGCATCAGAGTAGAAGAACAAAGGAGCTGAGGAGAGGAGTAGAGGAGTGGAGGAATGGAGGAGTAGAAAACTGGAGGACTCGAGGAGCAGAAGAGTGGAGGAGTAGAGAAGTGCAGGACTAGAGGAGTGAAAGAGTAGATAAGGAGGGAAGTGAAGGAGTAGAGAAGTACAGAAGTGGAGGAGTAGAGGAGCAGAGGAGTAAAGAAGTGGAAGAGTAGAGGAGCAGAGGAGTAAAGGAGCAGGTGAACGGAGGAGTAGAGGAGTAGAAAAGGAGTGGGGGAACGGAGGAGTAGAGGAGTAGAGAAGTGGAGGAGTAGAGGAGCGGAGGAGTAAAGGAGCGGGTGAATGGAGGAGTAGAGAAGTGGAGGAGTAGAGAAGTGGAGGAGTAAAGGAGCGGGTGAACGGAGGAGTAGAGGAGTGGAGGAGTAAAGGAGCGGGTGA